>NW_024087662.1:0-11172 GCF_009730915.1 Dioscorea cayenensis subsp. rotundata
CTCGTTTGGCATCACATGAAAACCCCCTCGGGCGAAGTTTCACGGATTTTTGGATGATCGTAGCCAACGTTTGATCGGGGAGTATGCGTCGCCGTCGGGACGGGCGGTCGATCGACATTTGGAATCTCGCCCGGCGGGACCATCGCGGATGGATTTGTCATCATAAAAAAACCCCAAAGGGGCGAAGTTTCATCAAAAAGCGCACGAGTGGATCGGGGAGATGACACGGAGCGCGCCCTTCCCGTCGTGTGGCGTCGGCGCCGGGGGCCGTCGGGGAGCCCGTCCGGGCGGCGGCGGCATCGGCCAGCGCCCCCGCCCCATCGTTTGGCATCACATGAAAACCCCCGGGCGAAGTTTCACGGATTTTTGGATGACCGTAGCCAATGTTCGATCGGGGAGTATCGTCGGCGTCGGGGCGGCGGTCGGTCGACTTTGGAATCTCGCCCAGCGGGACCATCGCGGATGGATTTGTCATCATAAAAAAACCCCAAGGGGCGAGTTTCATCAAAAAGCGCGCGAGTGGATCGGGGAGATGACACGGGCGCGCCCTTCCGTCGTGTGACGTCGCGCCGGGGCCGCGGGGCCGTCCGGGCGGCGGCGGCATCCGGCCCGGCGCCCCGCCCCATCGTTTGGCATCACATGAAAAACCCCGGGCGAAGTTTCACGGAGTTTTTGGATGACCGTAGCCAATGTTCGATCGGGGGAGTATCGTCGGCGTCGGGGACGGCGGTCGGTCGACTTTGGAATCTCGCCAGCGGGACCATCGCGGATGGATTTGTCATCATAAAAAAACCCCAAAGGGGCGAAGTTTCATCAAAAAGCGCACGAGTGGATCGGGGAGATGACACGGGCGCGCCCCTTCCCGTCGTGTGACGTCGCGCCCGGGCGCCGTCGGGGGCCGTCCGGGCGGCAGCGGCATCGATCCCGGCGCCCCGCCCCATCGTTTGGCATCACATGAAAACCCCGGGCGAAGTTTCACGGATTTTTTTGGATGACCGTAGCCAATGTTCGATCGGGGGAGTATCGTCGGCGTCGGGGCGGCGGTCGGTCGACTTTGGAATCTCGCCAGCGGGACCATCGCGGATGGATTTGTCATCATAAAAAAACCCCAAGGGGCGAAGTTTCATCAAAAAGCGCACGAGTGGATCGGGGAGATGACACGGAGCGCGCCCTTCCGTCGTGTGGCGTCGCGCCGGGCGCCCGGGGCCGCGGAGGCCGTCCGAGCGGCAGCGGCATCGACCCGGCGCCCCGCCCCATCGTTTGGCATCACATGAAAACCCCGGGCGAAGTTTCACGGATTTTTGGATGACCGTAGCCAATGTTCGATCGGGGAGTATGCGTCGGCGTCGGGGCGGCGGTCGGTCGACTTTGGAATCTCGCCAGCGGGACCATCGCGGATGGATTTGTCATCATAAAAAAACCCCAAGGGGCGAAGTTTCATCAAAAAACGCACGAGTGGATCGGGGAGATGACACGGGCGCGCCCCTTCCCGTCGTGTGACGTCGCGCCCGGCGCCCCGGGGCCGCCGGGGCCGTCGGGCGGCAGCGGCATCGACCCGGCGCCCCGCCCCATCGTTTGGCATCACATGAAAACCCCGGGCGAAGTTTCACGGATTTTTGGATGACCGTAGCCAATGTTCGATCGGGGGAGTATGCGTCGGCGTCGGGGACGGCGGTCGGTCGACTTTGGAATCTCGCCCGCGGGACCATCGCGGATGGATTTGTCATCATAAAAAAACCCCAAAGGGGCGAAGTTTCATCAAAAACGCACGAGTGGATCGGGGAGATGACACGGGGCGCGCCCCTTCCCGTCGTGTGGCGTCGCGCGGCGCCGGGGCCGCGGGGCCGTCGGGCGACGGCGGCATCGGCCCGGCGCCCCGCCCCATCGTTTGGCATCACATGAAAACCCCGGGCGAAGTTTCACGGATTTTTGGATGACCGTAGCCAATGTTCGATCGGGGAGTATGCGTCGGCGTCGGGGCGGCGGTCGGTCGACTTTGGAATCTCGCCGCGGGACCATCGCGGATGGATTTGTCATCATAAAAAAACCCCAAGGGGCGAAGTTTCATCAAAAACGCACGAGTGGATCGGGGAGATGACACGGAGGCGCGCCCTTCCCGTCGTGTGACGTCGCGCCCGGGGCCGCCCGGGGAGCCGTCCGGGCGGCAGCGGCATCCGGCCAGCGCCCCGCCCCATCGTTTGGCATCACATGAAAACCCCGGGCGAAGTTTCACGGATTTTTGGATGACCGTAGCCAATGTTCGATCGGGGGGTATGCGTCGGCGTCGGGGACGGCGGTCGGTCGACTTTGGAATCTCGCCAGCGGGACCATCGCGGATGGATTTGTCATCATAAAAAAACCCCAAGGGCGAAGTTTCATCAAAAAGCGCACGAGTGGATCGGGGAGATGACACGGGCGCGCCCCTTCCCGTCGTGTGACGTCGCGCGCGGGGGCCGTCGGGGCCGTCCGGGCGGCAGCGGCATCCGGCCCGCGCCCCGCCCCATCGTTTGGCATCACATGAAAAACCCCGGGCGAAGTTTCACGGATTTTTGGATGACCGTAGCCAATGTTCGATCGGGGGAGTATGCGTCGGCGTCGGGGACGGCGGTCGGTCGACTTTGGAATCTCGCCCAGCGGGACCATCGCGGATGGATTTGTCATCATAAAAAAACCCCAAGGGGCGAAGTTTCATCAAAAAGCGCACGAGTGGATCGGGGAGATGACACGGAGCGCGCCCTTCCCGTCGTGTGACGTCGCGCCCGGGCGCCGCCCGGGGCCGTCGGGGCCGTCCGAGCGGCAGCGGCATCCAGCCCGGCGCCCCGCCCCATCGTTTGGCATCACATGAAAAACCCCGGGACGAAGTTTCACGGATTTTTGGATGACCGTAGCCAATGTTCGATCGGGGGAGTATCGTCGGCGTCGGGGACGGCGGTCGGTCGACTTTGGAATCTCGCCCAGCGGGACCATCGCGGATGGATTTGTCATCATAAAAAACCCAAAGGGGCGAAGTTTCATCAAAAACGCACGAGTGGATCGGGAGATGACACGTAGCGCGCCCTTCCCGTCGTGTGACGTCGCGCCCGGCGCCCGCCCGGGAGCCCGTCCGGTCGGCAGCGGCGTCCGGCCCAGCGCCCCCGCCCCATCGTTTGGCATCACATGAAAACCCCCTCGGGCGAAGTTTCACGGATTTTTGGATGATCGTAGCCAACGTTTGATCGGGGGAGTATCGTCGCCCGTCGGGGACGGGCGGTCGGTCGACTTTGGAATCTCGCCCAGCGGGACCATCGCGGATGGATTTGTCATCATAAAAAACCCCCAGGGGTGAAGTTTCATCAAAAACGCACGAGTGGATTGGGAGATTACCGGAGTTGAGTCGCCATCGTGCGGCGTCGGCCCAGCGCCGCTACCGGCCCGACCCGCTCGATAACGTCTTGCGATGGCGGCCCGAGAAAAAAAGGGGGTCTCAGAGACCCTTTGTACCCCAGGGGTTGCCTTGGGGGATGTTTTTGCAGGTTATATAGGGGAAGGCAATTTTTTTCCCCCCATGGGCGGCAGCGCGCCATGCATGTGCGCAGCGTCACGCCCGCGCCGTGCCACGCCGCCGCGGCACCACCCGCCGCCCGGTGGGCGGGTGGGCTGGCCACCGCCCGCGGTGGCGGGTGGGCCAGCCACCACCGCCCGGCCACCCCCGCCGGCCGCCCGGCCACCGGCCGGCCGGACTCCGGCGAGCTCCGGCCGGACTCCGGCGAGCTCCGGCAGGCCTCCGGCGAGCTCCGACGTGCCTAATGGCCTAGAAAACTTGCCCGGCGCGCCCATTGGCCTAGAAAACTTGCCCAGCTAGCCCATTGGCCTAGAAAACTTGCCCAGCTCGCCCATTGGCCTAGAAAACTTGCCCGCGCGCAATGGCCCTAGAAAACTTGCCCCAGCTCGCCCATTGGCCTAGAAAAACTTGCCCCGTAGCGCACTAATAGCCCAGAAAAACTTGCCCAGCGCACTAATGGCCCAGAAAAACTTGCCCCGACGCCCTAATAGCCCGAAAACTTGCCCAGCGCTAATGGCCCGAAAAACTTGCCCGCGCGCACAATGGCCCAGAAAAACTTGCCCCGCGCGCCCAATGAGCCCGAAAAGCGATGCCCCGTAGCGCACAATAGCCCAGAAAAACCTGCCCAGCGCACAATGGCGAAAAACTTGCCCGCGCGCACAATAGCCCGAAAAACTTGCCCGGCGCGCTAATGGCCCGAAAAACTTGCCCGTGCGCCCTAATAGCCCGAGAAAAACCTGCCCGAGCGCTAATAGCCCGAAAAACCTGCCCAGCGCGCAATGGCTGAAAAAAACCTGCCCGTAGCGAACAATGGCCCAGAAAAACCTGCCCAGCGCGCTAATGGCCCGGAAAAACTTGCCCGCGCGCAATGGCCCGAAAAACTTGCCCGAGCGGTCGAGGTGGTCGGTATGGCACCACATTCGAAATGGGGTTAAGTGGCCTTTCTAAAAAAAGGGGGTCTCGAGGCGCCCTTTGTACCCCGGGGTTGCCATGGGCCGGATGTTTTTGCGGTATAGTAAGGGAGGACACCTCCTCCCCAGCGGATGTAGAGTGCTTGAGGCGAGCTCGCTATGCCGCCCGGTGGGAAAAAAATGGGCCATTTTTTTCGACCCGAGACCGTGGCGCAAGGACCCATATATAAATTTAAGAAGAAGAAGAAGAAGGAGGGAGGGACGGGACGGGGCCAGGACGGACCGTCGCGAGTGCTCGCCCGGCACGGTGTCCAGCGCCGCCCGAGAGCCCGTCCGGTCGGCAGCGGCGTCGATCCAGCGCCCCGCCCCATCGTTTGGCATCACATGAAACCCCCTCGGGCGAAGTTTCCGCAGTTTTTGGATGATCGTAGCCAGCGTTTGATCGGGGGAGTATGAGTCGCCGTCGGGGACGGACGGTCGATCGACTTTGGAATCTCGCCAGCGGGACCATCGCGGATGGATTTGTCATCATAAAAAAACCCCAAGGGGCGAAGTTTCATCAAAAAAAGCGCACGAGTGGATCGGGGAGATGACACGTGGCGCGCCCTTCCCGCCGTGTGACGTCGCGCCCGGCGCCGCGCGAGCCGTCCGGTCGGCAGCGGCGTCGGCCCGACGCCCCGCCCCATCGTTTGGCATCACATGAAACCCCCTCGGGCGAAGTTTCACGGATTTTGGATGATCGTAGCCAACGTTTGATCGGGGGAGTATGCGTCGCCGTCGGGACGGGCGGTCGATCGACTTTGGAATCTCGCCAGCGGGACCATCGCGGATGGATTTGTCATCATAAAAAAACCCCCAGGGGTGAAGTTTCATCAAAAAAACGCACGAGTGGATTGGGAGATTACCGGAGTTGGGCGCCATCGTGCGGCGTCGGCCCAGCGCCGCTACCGGCCAGCCCGCTCGGTAACGTCTTGCGAGTGAGCGGCCCAGAAAAAAAGGGGGTCTCAGAGACCCTTTGTACCCCCAGGGGTTGCCTTGGGGGGATGTTTTGCAGGTTATATAGGGGAAGGCAATTTTTTTCCCCCATGGGCGGCGCGCGCCTCATGCCGCGCGTCACGCCCGGCGCCGTGCCACGCCGCCGCAGGCGCCACCCGCCCGCCCGGTGGGCGGGTGGGCTGGCCACCGCCGCAGGGTGGCCGGGTGGGCCGGCCACCACCGCCGGCCACCCCGCCGGCCGCCGGCCACCGGCCGGCCGGACTCCGGCGAGCTCCGGCCGGACTCCGGGGAGCTCCGGCCGGACTCCGGCGAGCTCCGGCCGGACTCCGGGGAGCTCCGGCAGGCCTCCGGCGAGCTCCGACGTGCCTAATGGCCCTAGAAAACTTGCCCAGCGCGCCCATTGGCCCTAGAAAACTTGCCCCGGCTAGCCCATTGGCCTAGAAAACTTGCCCCAGCGCCCATTGGCCCTAGAAAACTTGCCCCAGCTAGCCCATTGGCCTAGAAAACTTGCCCCGCGCGCCCAATGGCCCGAAAAACTTGCCGCGCCCAATGGCCCAGAAAAACTTGCCAGGGCGCCCTAATGGCCCAAAGACGTGCCCAGCGCGCTAATGTGAAAAACTTGCCCCAGCGCGCAATAGCCCGAAAAACCTGCCCAGCGCACAATGGCCCGAAAAACCTGCCCAGCGCACAATGGCCCGAAAAACTTGCCCGGCGCCCAATAGCCCCGAAAAACCTGCCCGGCGCGCTAATAGCCCGAAAAACCTGCCCAGCGCACAATAGCCCAGAAAAACTTGCCCCGAGCGCACAATAGCCCAGAAAAACTTGCCCCGGCGCACAATGGCCCAGAAAACTTGCCCCGGCGCGCCCAATGGCCCAGAAAACTTGCCCCGCCGCGCCCATTGGCCTAGAAAACTTGCCCCGCCTCGCCCAATGGCCTAGAAAACTTGCCCCGACGGTCAAGGTGACACGGAGCGCGCCCGTCCCGTCGTGGGACGTCGCGCCGGCGCCGCCGAGACCCGCCCGAGCGACAGCGGCGTCGATCCGGCGCCCCGCCCCATCGTTTAGCATCACATGAAAACCCCCTCGGGCGAAGTTTCACGGATTTTTGGATGATCGTAGCCAACGTTTGATCGGGGAGTATGAGTCGCCGTCGGGGACGGCGGTCGGTCGACTTTGGTATCTCGCCAGCGGGACCATCGCGGATGGATTTGTCATCATAAAAAAACCCCAAGGGGCGAAGTTTCATCAAAAAAAGCGCACGAGTGGATCGGGAGATGACACGTGGCGCGCCCTTCCCGCCGTGTGACGTCGGCGCCCGGCGCCGCCCGGGAGCCCGTCCGGTCGGCAGCGGCGTCCGGCCAGCGCCCCCGCCCCATCGTTTGGCATCACATGAAAACCCCCTCGGGCGAAGTTTCACGGATTTTTGGATGATCGTAGCCAGCGTTTGATCGGGGAGTATCGTCGCCGTCGGGACGGGCGGTCGATCGACTTTGGAATCTCGCCGCGGGACCATCGCGGATGGATTTGTCATCATAAAAAACCCCCAGGGGTGAAGTTTCATCAAAAACGCACGAGTGGATTGGGAGATTACGGAGTTGGGCGCCATCGTGCGGCGTCGGCCCGCGCCGCTACCGGCCAGCCCGCTCGATAACGTGCTCGTGAGCGGCCCAGAAAAAAGGGGGGTCTCAGAGACCCTTTGTACCCCCGGGGTTGCCTTGGGGGGGATGTTTTTGCAGGTTATATAGGGGAAGGCAATTTTTTTCCCCCATGGGCGGCGCGCGCGCTCCCATGCGCGCAGCGTCACGCCCGCGCCGTGCCACGCCCGCCGCAGGCGCCACCCGCCGCCCGGTGGGCGGGTGGGCTGGCCACCGCCGCGGGTGGCCGGGTGGGCCGGCCACCACCGCCGGCCACCCCGCCGGCCGCCGGCCACCGGCCGGCCGGACTCCGGCGAGCTCCGGCCGGACTCCGGGGAGCTCCGGCCGGACTCCGGCGAGCTCCGGCCGGACTCCGGGGAGCTCCGGCAGGGCCTCCGGCGAGCTCCGGCGTGCCCTAATGGCCTAGAAAACTTGCCCCGGCGCCCATTGGCCTAGAAAACTTGCCCGGCTAGCCCATTGGCCCTAGAAAACTTGCCCCGGCGCCCATTGGCCCTAGAAAACTTGCCCCGGCTAGCCCATTGGCCTAGAAAACTTGCCCGGCGCGCCAATGGCCCAGAAAACTTGCCAGCGCCCTAATGGCCCAGAAAACTTGCCCGAGCGCCCTAATGGCCCAGACGTGCCCAGCGCACTATGTGAAAAACTTGCCCCCGCGCCCTAATAGCCCAGAAAAACCTGCCCAGCGCACAATAGCTGAAAAACCTGCCCCGGCAGCGCTAATGGCGAAAAACTTGCCCAGCGCCCAATAGCCCGAAAAACCTGCCCCAGCGCGCATAATGGCCCAGAAAACCTGCCCAGCGCGCACAATGGCCCAGAAAACTTGCCCGGCGCACAATGGCCCGAAAACTTGCCCAGCGCGCACAATGGCCCGAAAAACTTGCCCGTAGCGCCCAATGGCCCGAAAAACTTGCCCCGCCGCGCCCATTGGCCTAGAAAAACTTGCCCCGCCTCGCCCAATGGCCTAGAAAACTTGCCCCGACGGTCAAGGTGACCGCAGGCGCGCCCGATCCCGTCGTGGGGACGTCGCGCCCGGCGCCCGCCGAGACCGCCCGAGCGACGGCGGCGTCGATCCGGCGCCCCGCCCCATCGTTTGGCATCACATGAAACCCCCTCGGGCGAAGTTTCACGGATTTTGGATGATCGTAGCCAACGTTTGATCGGGGGAGTATGAGTCGCCGTCGGGACGGCCGGTCGGTCGACTTTGGTATCTCGCCGCGGGACCATCGCGGATGGATTTGTCATCATAAAAAACCCCAAGGGGCGAAGTTTCATCAAAAAGCGCACGAGTGGATCGGGGAGATGACACGTAGCGCGCCCTTCCGCCCGTGTGACGTCGCGCCCGGCGCCGCCCGGGCCGTCCGGTCGACGGCGGCGTCCGAGCCAGCGCCCCGCCCCATCGTTTGGCATCACATGAAAACCCCCTCGGGCGAAGTTTCACGGATTTTTGGATGATCGTAGCCAACGTTTGATCGGGGGAGTATGCGTCGCCGTCGGGACGGGCGGTCGATCGACTTTGGAATCTCGCCGCGGGACCATCGCGGATGGATTTGTCATCATAAAAAAACCCCCAGGGTGAAGTTTCATCAAAAAAACGCACGAGTGGATTGGGAGATTACCGGAGTTGGGCGCCATCGTGCGGCGTCAGCCCGCGCCGCTACCGGCCAGCCCGCTCGGTAACGTGCGCAGTGAGCGGCCCAGAAAAAAGGGGGGTCTCAGAGACCCTTTGTACCCCCGGGGTTGCCTTGGGGGGGATGTTTTGCAGGTTATATAGGGGGAAGGCAATTTTTTCCCCCCATGGGCGGGGCGCGCGCGCCATGGGCGCAGCGTCACGCCCGGCGCCGTGCCACGCCGCCACGGCGCCACCCGCCGCCCGGTGGGCGGGTGGGCTGGCCACCGCCGCAGGGTGGCCGGGTGGGCCGGCCACCACCGCCGGCCACCCCGCCGGCCGCCGGCCACCGGCCGGCCGGACTCCGGCGAGCTCCGGCCGGACTCCGGGGAGCTCCGGCCGGACTCCGGCGAGCTCCGGCCGGCCTCCGGCGAGCTCCGGCAGGCCTCCGGCGACTCCGGCGTGCCTAATGGCCTGAAAACTGCGCGTGCCCTAATGGCCCTAGAAAACTTGCCCCGAGCTGCGCCCATTGGCCTAGAAAACTTGCGGCTAGCCCATTGGCCCAGACTCTCGCGGCGCGCCCATGATGGCCTCAGAAACGTGCGGCTAGCCCATTGGCCCAGACTCCTGCGGCGCGCCCATTGGCCCAGAAAATCTTTGCCGCGCGCAATGGGCCCAGACTTGCCCGGCAGCGCCCAATGGCTCAGAAAACGTGCCGTAGCATGTGCGAAACAGCGTGCGAAGCGGCGCTGGCTAGCTGACCTGCCCCCGGTCGCGCACAATGGCTCCAGGAAAATCTGGCCCGCGGCGCTGCAATGTCCCGAGAAAAACCTGCGGCGCGCGCTATGGCCCAGAAAACCTGCGGCGCGCACAATGGCCCAGAAAACTCCGCTGCCCGCGCGCACAACAATGGCCCAGAAAGGCTTTGCATGCTGCGCACAATGGCCCGGAAAATCCTGCGGCGCGGCCTGCTGCCCAGAAAACTTGCGGCGCCTCAATGGCCTAGAAAACTTGCCACAGCGGGCCATGTTGCGAGATCCTTGACCCGATCGCTGCTCATTACCGAGAAAACTTGCCCTCGGCGGTCTGCCGTGGGCGTGGTCGAGGATGAGCGGGTTCGGAAAAGGACTAGTTTTGCGAAATGAGGTTAACAGCCCCTTCTCAAAAAAAGGGGGGTCTCAGAGACCCTTTGTACCCCCGGGGTTGCCTTGGGCGGGATGTTTTGCAGGTATAGTAGGGGTGGGGATATGTTTGGGCAACATGGGCGTGGGGCGGGCGCGCGGCTCGCCTCTTCGCTCGGGACATGGCGCGCACGCAGCCATGGCATGTCCGGGTGGCTGCCCGTGGGCCACCCGGACCTGGGCCGGTGGGCGGGCGGTGCGGCACCCTGCGCTGGTAGCGGCGCCGCGGTCACCGGCCACCCGAGTCGTCGGGCCGTGCGCGTTGTGCCCGGTCCCCGCCGACCCGGCGAGGTGGTTCCGCGCTAACCCGCCTTTGCACAAGGCGGGCCCCAGCGAGTTCCCGCCGTCCAGCGGCGTGGCGCCGGTGTCCCTCTCGGTAACATGGGCGTGGGGCGGGAGCGCGGCGCGCCCCATTGCCCAGGAGCATGGCGCGCACGCGGCCATGGCACGTCGGTGGCTGCCCGTGAGCCACCCCGGTGCTTGCCGGGCCCGTGCGCGTCGTGCCCCCTTTTTCGGCGCTAACCCGCCATTGCACAAGGGCGGTCCCCAACAGTTCCCCCGCCGTCCGCGGCGAGGCACCGCGTCCCTGTCGATAACGCTTAGGCGTGGGGAGCGCGCGGCGCATCACCGCTGGGACATGCGCGCACGCTGAGCCATGGCAAGTCCGGGTGGCTGCCCGTGGGCCACCCGGAGCTCGGGCCGATGGCCGGGCGGTGCTGCTGCGCTCGTGGCGGCGCCGCCCGAGCCGGCCCGTCGAGTCTCGCCGGGCCGTGCGCGTCGTGCCCCGTTTCGCGCTAACCGCCATTACACAGGGCGGTCTAGCGATTCCCGCCCGTCAGCGGCGGGCGCCGGTGTCACAGCCGGCACTTCGCGGGCGCGGGCGCGGCGCGCGCCATCGCTCGGGGACATGGCGCGCACGGCCATAGCAAGTCCGGAGTGGCTGCCCGTGGGCCACCGAACTCGGCCGAGTGGCCGGGCGGTGCGTCTTGCCGCGGCACTTCGTGTGCGGCGCCGCCCGCACCGGCCATCCGAGTCTCGCCGGGCCGTCGCGTCGTGCCCTGCGTTTCCGCGCTAACCCGCCATTGCACTGGCAAGCGTCAACCGATCCCCGCCGAATCCGCGGCGAGGCGCCGGTGTCCCTGCCGGTCACGCGGCGTGGGGCGGCGCGGCGCGCGCATCGCACTGACATGGCGCGCACGGCCAGCGGCAAGTCCGGGTGATGGTGCCCGTGGGCTACACTGGAACTCGGCCGGTGGCGAGGCGGTCGCTGCCGCGCTCGTCGGCG
>NW_024087663.1:0-56017 GCF_009730915.1 Dioscorea cayenensis subsp. rotundata
TTTTTTTATAATTATAGGGTGTTGGTTTATTTTTCTTCCACGTAGAAGGTGAAAGATTAATTCTTTCTCAATGCCATTTGAGGGTTCTCTGCTTGTCCACATTTAAATAGAAAAAAAATATACTTGGCAGTAAATTTCAAAGCCATATTTTTATTTTATAATTTTTTTTAATTAATAATATTTATAGATCATATGCCTGTTATGATTTAAATCCTATCTTATGCCATCCTTGTAATTATATGTTATACATATTTTTTCAAAAATTTATGTTGAAACTGAATCTAATTACATGTAAAGAAATATATAATTAAACTATATACTATAAAAACGATATTTTCATGTTACTAAGCAATATTGGTGGTTGATTACAATAACAATGAATGTATATTAGTTTACTCTTTTATAATAAATGAAAATTTGTTTTTCTTTCTAAATTTTTTTTATGTGAAACAATTCAAACAAATATGGTTGATAAAAACATAAAATAAAAATAAATATTATGTAAAAACAAGGTGATCTGGAAAGGTATCTAAAGACAAATAGGAAATTTACCATCAAATCCTTTTGCATCTTCCTCAATCACCATGCACACTTTGTCCTGCAAACCAGGTGATCTGGAAAGGTATCTATCCTCAAAAAATCAATATTTTCAAATTTCTAATATGGAACAATCAAAATACTCACTATGGAAAACCTGGCCCCTAGAAAATCAATTAGTTGCTGACTAGTACATGTGTACTTTGTCAGGGGCAATTGGGTCAACATGCTACTTGCTCTTTCTGTGCCCCATAGTTGAATGCATTTGGCAACTTTTCACTAAACATTCAAGTTTTTAGCCCCTTAAGCACCATGCATGGGCTGTGGTACTTGTGGAGGCCCAGACACTTCCCTCTTCTTAGGGATGTTGGGGATCTACTATCTTAGGCCAAAAATTAGAATACATGGTTAAAACGAAATGCTAGTATTTTCCATGATATATACTTTTTGTACTCATTTGTTATCTGCAAAATTATTCCTAAAGCCAAGAAGGTAAGACTAGAAGACTTGTAGCTTAGAGTTCTTAGGACACCAAACGTATTTAGTTATTTAACAAAAGGGATAATCCAATAAGGAGCTAACATGATCAGCAGGCCCTTAATTAGCTATCTCTGCTTTGTTTTGTTCATTTCAGACTTGTTTTATTGTTTGCTAATTAGTTTAGTTGTATTTCCCTTTTGTTGTTTGTTAGTTATTTTAATTATACTTTCTTTTTGACACATGCTTGCCTGTGTGTACCGTAAGTATACAGGTGTCGAAATAATAAAGTACCCAAAGGGTGGGTACTTGAATCCACAGGGAGTAGACTCTAGAAACAAGTATTTTGCTAAGTAGCCAAGGTGCCAAATCAATTGGTTGATGTGCTCGAATTGTAAACAAAATATGAAAACAAGTAAATAAGCAAGGATGAAATGAGGAGATTATAAATAGTAAAGAGGGGTACCCGGACAATGCTCTCCCTAGGATTTTTGTTTAAAATGCAAGACTAAACTATCCTTCCTTAACTGAGTTTTAATAAGTCATGGAAATTGAAAAGCACAAGGTCCCAAATCTAAGGTCAACCTTGACTGTTCCTCTACGAGGTCCCGGTAGAGTGGAAACTCTCGACGCCTCACACCACGTATGACTGTTTAAAGCTCCAGGGACTCCAAGTGATAAACCCTATTCCCAAATCTAGGTCAAACCCTTTGGCCCAGGTGAATGACCCATAATTACATCTGAGCCCCGGTGGAAAGTAAACTCTCAACACTTCACTCTGTTGTGATTGCAAAGAACTTTTGGAATGTGGAGATAGGATAAATCATGCCGGAAGGGAAAGGGGATGTTACACTACCTCTCGACTCACCCTCTCAACCCTTTTCAGCCTAGGTTAATCTAATCTAAATGATGATGGTCACTCATCAAAAGGATGATTAGATGGATTCTCAACCCTAGTGTCTCTCTAAGGGAAAATCAAGCAACAAGCATACACAAGTTTGAAACTCAATTAAAACTCAATTAAAGAAAACGTAATAGAGTCAATGAAACAAAAGTAATCTAGAGTTTACATGTCCAAATACCCACTAAGAATTTAGCTCTCCATGGAGCAATAGAAAATCAAATATGAAATCAAAATAGAATGCGAGCAATCCATAGATAAAACCCCATTTTGTCCTGTGATGATGGTCTCCAAGGGCCATTTCTTCTTCTCCAAAGAGGGCATATATCGCCAAATCAATGTCAACGAAAGCTTCCCAGTAACTCTCCTTCAAAGGAAATTGATGTTTAGAAGCCTAGAAACACCTCAAAACCTTGCGAAACCCTCCTCAAAACCCTAGCCGCACTCCCTCTCAAAGTTAGGAAGAAGATCTCTCAAAAACATATCTGAGCATCCTTTTATACTTGGGAATCAGGCATCCATACGGCCGTGCAGAATCTCTATTTTAGCAATAAACAGTTACTGCTATAGTGGCCTGCGAGTAGTAATTTACTATAGTAGACCATAAACAGTATCTCCCGACTTAATTTTCTCTATTCGAGGCCACACGGTCAGAGCACACGCCTGTGTGGTAGGTAAAGTCACGTTTTATCTTTCGAACATGTTGAAACAGCTTTTGAAATCTTTGTACAAGCTAGGTCATGAGTGTGTGATTGCCCTTGTGCCCTTTCACTTTGTGAATTGACTCGAACGCTTTTGGAAGTTGGCACAAATATTGATGCTTTTTATCCCGGCATGTATCTTGATCCTTGTTCTATGCAAGAGATGTCCCAAAAACTGTGTTCATGACTTATTTTTGCCTTCTTTCTCCTCAACATTCTTCACAAATCTAAATGCACAAAAGAACACAAAAATACACGAATGAGCCATAAAACCTGATAAAAGTAATGCTCAATATAAGTAAATCATACTATTTAATATGTATACACAAGCACTCATCACTTCTTTTTTTTGTTTGTCAATTTTCACTCATAGTGGAATGTTGTTATGTTTTGTATGTTTTACTATTGTTGTTGTTGTTGTTGTTGTTGTTATCAGTTTGTATTTCTCAAATTTTGTTGAGTTAATGTGGTTCCAATTTTTTTTTAAAGCCCTTTCCATTATTAGAGTTATTTATGCAGTTTTTTTTTAAAGATTTGAGTTAACTCTATAATTCTAATTTATCTCATATTTTAGTTTTATTTAAAAAAATTGAACATTCAAATTATACTTTGATTCTTATAAAAATTTAAAATAAATGATAAAAAATAAAATCAAAACAATGAAAGGAAAATAAAAATATGAACGTAAAGAAAAAGAAAAAAAAGTGCACAACTATGAGGGAAAAACATTTTCAAGCAAGATGAATGCATGTGGTTTAGTTGCGGGTCATATGTTATAGTCACTTTAATTTATTTTTTTTTAACTAATAGGTGACAAGCACTCTTTATTTAAGAGATGTCAGAGGGATAGACAGGTATGGAGATATACCAATTATGGTGGCCTACTAATTTCCTAGAAAAAATCCTGTTCTGCAATCCTGGATGGGTGAAACCACTATTTCTCCACATGAGACCCATACTTGAGACCATGACTCATTTTAATTCTTTGTTCATGTGGTTTATTCATTTAAGAAAAAAAATTTAAACAAAATTTCAAAAAAGAAACAAAAGTGAAAAGTTGCCCAAAGTAAAAGAAAACACTCATCATAAAGGTATCTATTTATCGTCCCCCAAATCTAAGCATATGTGAAGACTATTCTATAATAATATGCGTGTACATAATGAAAATTAAAAAGACAAAAAGAATTAAGGTAGATGGAGGAAACTTGCCTCGGGATCAAAATCAAGCGCAAATCTCCATAAACTCCATTTCCTTTCTCCATGTAACCTGGTGTTCAAATCCCAAAAACCAGAAGAGCATGGATTTCTTAGCTTGCATGGTTATATGACTTATATCTAGTCACTGTACCACTATCACTTTCTAAAAACATACATCCCAAAAAAGGTTATAGACCTAGGTGTTCAAATCCCATACACGGCTTGGAATCCAATTATGACTATGATATTATCATGTGGAAAATATATATATATATATATATATTTTAAAATTTTTATGATAAAGTGGATAAACAAAAATAGGAGTCCATTGAAGATGGATACATCCAAGAAAGACAAAAAATGAAGACCCCAGATATGGAGAGACTCTTCTTCTAGAAATAACTTGCATGACCAAGCAGTAAATATAGGAGGATACAATCCAATCTCATAAACCCAAAATCGAGTTAATTAATTGGCCGACTAGAAAAGAAATTAACTAGAAAAGATATTAGCTAATTAAAATCCATTGGTTTCACATGTTAATTATCATCAATAATTTGACAATTACTTAAATAAGAAAAATAAGCAAAATCATAATTAATTGAATTGATAATTAACGGGTTCTTGAGAATACTTAGTTAATTGTGCAAGTGCTTGCTGCCTGATGCTGATGATTACTATTACCTAGTAATTGTCAGCATAGAGAGAATTGAAGACATTGAAAATGGTTTTAAATAAAGATGGTAGAACATCTCTTTTAGATTTATTTTTTGTTGATGAAAGTGAATAAATCACAACTTTATTCAAATAGAAGGAACAAGTACAAGCAAGGAACATAAACTGAAAGCAAGAAAAGAAGTACAACTTGGAATTAATCAATCTAGAAGGTCATCACAAGGAGTGATGCACTTTCAAAGCAAGCAGGTTGGACCCAAACTAAATAAAGTAATAACAAAGAGGATGATACCACAGTTAGAAGATGAAGAATGCCAAAAGGTGTCAAAGGTCTTCACCAACTATCAAAAGAAGATGGGAGGGTGGGGAGTGGATCACTCCCTAGCTGATGGTTCCACGGTGGTATCCAAAGTTAGGATATGATATGGATCGTTGGGATGGTCTACAATAAGACTACTGTGGTTGAGGAGCTATAGCTGTGGAAAACCAAGAAATAAGCATATTAGCAATTTTAATAATCACAGTATAATAAGGTAGATCAAGTAATTGAAAAATGCGATTATTTCACTTCAGCCATATATTCCCCATTATGGCTCTTGTGCTGAGGTCCCATAGGATCCGTAGATGGGAGTTTAAAGGTGGTAACCAGGTGGTCTAAATCTTACAAATGGTTAGAGGGGATGAATGTAAATCGAATATTTGACTTAAAAAAGGACCAAATTCACCCTGAGAATTCATAGTCAAGAAATAGGTATTCTACTGTTTCAGAGGCTTTGTGACAAAGGATGCATGTATCTGTAGCAGTTTGGAAGTTATATCCTTTCTTGAAAAGGTTTGAAAGGGTAAGAATTTTATCATCCCATACTAGCCATCAAAATAATGAGATTTTGATTGGGCATCAAATTTTCCAAAATTTGGTGTATAATGGACTACGCATGCCGCCATCTATTAGAAACTTGTAAAAATATTTGACTGTAAATGATTGAACACTAGATGTGACATCCAATAAATTGGAACTGAAGATAGCACCAAATTTATAAGAGTTAGACATCCACCTAATTATAGATAAATTGCTTTCGAAGGTGTGAGTCTAGATTGGACCATTCCAATAAGCTTTGTCTAATCTTGATGATTTGGTCACCTTCCAAATAAAGGAACTCCCAAATATGTGATAGGTAGGCAATTTCTAAAGCAGTTCGGAATCATTGCAGAAGTGAAGTTTGGTTGGATACCATAATTTGTAGAATATAAACAACTTTTTAAGAAGTTGATGGAAAGGCTGGAAGATCCTTCAAAGAGATAGAGAATTAATTTAAAAATTTGAAGATCTTCATTTCCTCTAGATGAGAAGATGATTAAGTTATCTGCATATTGACGATGACAGATGTTATCAGAATGGTTTTGTTGAATACCCACAAGGATTTTGGAATTAAGCTTGTGGGTAAACATTGAGCTCAGAACACCTGCTACCAAAGCAAAAAAACAGTGGGGATAGTGGATCTCCTTGTCTTAGGCCTCTTTTACACCGAATGTAACCTTGAGTGGCCCATTAATGATAATTTGGGTCTTCGTAGATTTAAGAATGGTGTGAACCCAAGCTAACCATCAAGATCCAAATCCTCTAGCAGCTAGAATCTCAAGTAAAAAATTCCAGTCTAAAGAATCAAAGGCTTTGGCGAAGTCCACTTTGAGAGCAAATCCAAGAAGCTTCCTTTAATGAAACTAGATTGTGTTTCATCAACCAATTCATTGATCACTGAGCTTAGCCTAGAATCAAGGATCTTAGAAATGATTTTACAGGTAGAGTTGATTGGACTGATAGGTTAAAAATAAAATACATCCATAGCTTCACTTTCCAAGAATAAAGCAAAATAATTTAAAGAAGCCTCTTTCATTATTTTCTTCTTGTAAACCTCGTCATGCACTAAGCTTGATTAGAACACTAAAAAGCATTTGTTTTCCCCCATTGTTCCCTTTGCTTTTGTCAGGTTGCTCTCAAAATCTAGTGGTAATAAGGAATTCCCATAGGAATTCTTGGGTTTCCATCACATCTATGCCTTTACTAACCAAGCCTTTTAACTCTATTACTTCCTTCTTCATTTGCTTCTTCTTTCTATTGTTGTGATGGTGTTTGCTAGCTTTAGGAGATTTTGGAGCTTGGAAATTTAGATGCTCCTTAAGAAAGCTAAAACCAACACTTCCTTCTTTGCTTAAGACTAGTGAGTTCTGGGAAGCCAAGATGACTTTTATTTGCAAAATTTTTTAGTAAGAAGAAAACTTGAGGCCAGTTGATTCTTAGCTTGCTACATCTAAACCGGGTAAGTTCCTAAGTTAAGGATGTTTTGGTTGAATTTCGGGAGTACTCTGGTTTTCCAAAACTTGATATTTGTTATTGGTGTTGCCAAGTGAATCTTTGTAGTTCTAGTCTTTGCTAAATTGGTTTCCATTGTTATCATTGGTTGAATTGGTTACTTAGAGCTCTAAGATGTTTGTTCATATGCGAGCATCCATCTCCCTTTTGGCTTCATGATTCCATCTTGTTACTACCTCTTTAAATTTTTTGTTTAAGGGAGATAAAAGTAGAGTTCAGTTCTATCTTTCGCAGATGCTTTGGATCGGCATGCCATACCTTCTTAAACACCATCTTGAACCTTTTTATTTTGAAGTTGCCTGATTAGTATACACTTTATATTTGTGTTAATGCTTTTGTTAATTGCTTTAGAGCTTAGGTTGTGAGCTTTCTCCTCCTATGGAAGTGTTGTTGAGCTTCTTTGCTTGGAAAATATTGGAGATCACATTGTGATTACTGTTCTTTACAAGCCTTTGTCACGTCTATCAGAATGGTTTTAAGTCTATTTTAATATGTGGGGGAGCTTAGTTTTGGCTCAAATATCTAGGTTTTGGCCATTCCTTGAAAGAAATGAGTATAGCTTTTGTATTAATTAGAAAGTGTTACGTTTCTGTGCTCCTTGCTCACCCAACATGCACCCTGACTTGTTAAATTTTATGCTCTCATTCTATTTAATTTCTAGTGTTAAACCTTTGGAAATTACCAAAGCCTTGCTTCTTGTACCTTGCCTTTTCCCGTGTTCGGTTTTCTTGGAGAAAGTCTATCATTAGTAATTTTAGGTCTAAATTTTAGAAAGTATTTTAATTCTCATTTCTTGTTTTAGGATTTTTGATGAAGTTTGAGTTGGTGTTCGGATGAGTTGGAGTTTTGGCTGTAGCAGGTAAGTAATCCGCACCTATTATTTTGACATGTTTTAATTGCAAAATTTCTAATATTATTTGATTATATATTTAAAATCTCCCAAGAGTGGAAGCCTGCAATTATTTCGTTTAAAGGAATATTTGATCATTTTTGGATTTTAAATTTTTGTATGTAACTTTATAGTATTTTTCAGTGACTTTTTGTATATGAATTTTGAATATGTTGAAAATTCTGAACTATATTTTGTTATGAGTATTGTAAGTAATCTACTGATATTTTCTGTATATCATTTCATTTTTATTTATGCCCCTAATTTCTGAATTTTCTGAAAATATGGTTGTGTTGAGCATCCAATCATTTTTTAAATATTTGTCTGACCATCCATTTGTTTATAAGATCTACGTATTCTTATGTGATAGGATTGCGAGCATGTTATGGTATGATGATAAGATCAAAGTTCATGAAGTTAATGTATAGTGCATGTCATTTATGTTTTGAAGGATGTATGTTGATTATAGATAATGTTGAATTAATGTCCAAGTTGACATATAGGTGCTTGGAAGAAATGTTAACATTGGTGAATGTCAGAAGTGAATAAGTCAAGAGAAATGTTGTACTACAACCAAGAGGGAAGATTGAGTCTTGAATTTCATGTTTTGATTTATTGTCTAGGATGGGGATAGCCTCTCCTTTTTGATATTGTTACTGAAATTATGAGGATGCACTTTGGAAGTAAATTAGATCATTTGGTGGCTTAGAGCTTAGAGATAATATTTCAAGGGTTATTGGGATGTATTCCTACATATTTGAGACTTTTACATTGTATGCTTCATGCTTGGAATTACTAGAGTTAATTTTCAAGTTATGATAATGAGTTGAGTGTAAATTGTGACCTGAATTCAGAGGTCATAGAGGCGGAATTTGTAGACGATTATTGAAAAGTTATGATGATTTATTTGATCTATCTAACTGCCAAATTTCACATTTACTGGGCGTACACTCTATGAGATATAATCCGTTCTATTTGACGGGTCCTAAAAATAATATTGGCTAGAATTGCAGTTTTATAGACAAATTTCGGACTTAATAAGTAAAATGGGACAAAGTGCTTAGTATAGAAAATATTCCTTATTACCTTGACCTTCAATCTGCAAAAGTTCAACGTATTGGATTTGTATATTAGAAGTTATGATCTATTAAAAGACTTGTACAAGATGATGTCTCTACAGAAAATCTTCAGATTTAGCATGATTTTTCTCACTTTTGGAGACTAAATTTTGTGAATGATTTGACAAGGAAAAATATTCAGGATTGTCCTAAGTTTGGAACTACAAAATATCTTTGCAATTTTTGGTAAGATCTTGGAGTTATGTGTTGTGAAATGAAACATGTTAGAATTGATATTATGTTGAGACCTTGAGAGAATAAATTTTTAGGGTGATTGGTTTTTATTTGATGATTTATTCATTTATATAATTTTGTAAATAATTTCTGTTTATTCAGTTATTTTCCCTAAAGTGGGATTATGAAATTTTGTATTTTTTCTCATGTGAGTATTTGGGAAAAACTTGTGAATATTCTGTGTTTTGGCTTTGAAATCTGTCTGAATGTTTTAGTCTCCAAGTGAGCGATATGCAACCCGGTCAATGGGGGTTAAACACTAACCTTGTCGACAAGCAATTATGGGGAAATGAGGCTGCAGTTTCGTACCTTGTTTGTTCGATGAAATAATTAACGGCCATCTGATATTCATTCTCGAGTTACCGTAGGTAAATAAATGACCTATGTTATTCTGGCTAGGGTCACCAAGGGTAAACAAATGACCTCTAGCATCTATAGTGAATTTGGATACATACTCTAGAATCTGTTGCTTTTAGCTTTGACTTTGATTTTGATTTTCCTCAATTACACTTTTGTATGTTATTAATTTCTGTGTATATTTCAAATCTAATATTTTCATTTTTAGACTTTTGGGTTACTTACTGGGCTATTGAGATCATGGATTCTTTTAAATACTTTTCAGGTCAGAAGTAGTAGACTGGCGAATTCCCTAGCTAGCAAGCTACTTTACCTGTATCGCCCTTGTTGTGATAGAAGTCGAGTCTTTGTAACTATTTGACTTGATTTTTGTATTTTTGTATCTCAGACTTCTTGTATATTAGATCTGTATTTTTTGGAGAGTCTGTAATCCTGTAACTTAGTTGGTCTATTGTAGTTTTGTTTGTCCTGAACCAGGTTCTGAGACCTTGCAGGCCTATCGGGGTTCATGCCCTATGGGTCTGCGCCCATTTGTCTACACACCAGGTCCGGTGAGCTGGGTTTGGGGCGTGACACTTCTTCTATAATTATTATTTTAATTTAGAATGTAAGGAAGGCAAAAGAAACACCGAGGAGAATCAGATATTGATCTTTGCTTTAGGAATGGACAAGAAAAAGCAAAGATCATTGCCTTTCTGAAAGTTCCTCATGGATTGCCTCTGTCATCAAGATTGCCTGCATCTGCAGGCAATCCCATTCTTTCAAAGGCCAAGGGACCAATCAGCTATCATAGTCTACATAATCTTTGGACATGATTTTGAGTTCAAGATATTCTAGACGCCACCATTTTTTGTCCTTAATATAGTGTGAGTTCCAGCAACCTAATTAACTAAAGATTCTTCAGTAGAGGAAACAAGCATTCATCAACTTCTTCGGAAACCAAAATATCTCCAATCCAGCTTAGTCTTTCTGCATGCAACTCTTTTGAATGTTGCATTGCATTTTCCATCATCTTGTTTCAACAAGAAGATATATGTCAGCTTTGGACAAGAAAGGACTGCATAACTCAAAGTAGTTAAAGATACCATGGCCTTGTAAGGTTGATGGTAACAACTATGGTTTCTTCTTAATAACTATCATCCACCATACTAGCCACGTATGGGAATAATAGCTGCATCTCAGGGCACCCTTTTGCATTAGTAACCTTTTTCAAAAATCCTTTTATAGCTTTCTAATTGATAGAGGACAACGTTGTTCATTCACTCCAATTAAAAATCTTTAAAAGCCCATGTCCATGAAAAGTCTCACTCTTTAACTGGTTAGTTTAGGATGATAAAATTCTCACATTAGAAATCCTCACAAAACTATAGACTCTCAACGGCTACATGCGTCTTTTGTCACACGGACCTTGAGTTAATTGGTTACCTCTTCATTCACTTTCACTTTGCATAAGATATTTGGTCCTACTTTTTTCCTCCCTTCATCACTCATGGATCTCTGGGAATATTGGCTGTGTCATATCCAACCTTTAGTCCGAGTTTCTTGGGATCTCTTAGTTAGAGCCCTGGCATGTTTGGTTGGCTATAAATGACTCTATTTTCAATCATAAAATTCCTAATTTGTAATATTTGCCTGAAGTTTGACTTTTGGATTTCAGCTTCATCGACCAATAAAAGACAGAAGCTTGAGTTTGCTTTAACGACACTAAGGAGGTCTATCAACTTCCTAGGCTAGTTTCTTTTCAGCTCTACTTGTTTTTCTCTTTGGTCAGAGACTCTCCCTTAGCGTAAGGATTTTGCAAGTCTTTGCTTTTGGTGTGCTTCTTTTTTTTTTTCTCCACCTCTAGTGGAGCCTTGTACTTTTTGTTGTTTTCTTGTTTGTAACTCTTGGTGCTTGCTACAATAAAATTGTGGTTTATCCATTTTTTTATAAAACAAAAAACTAGGGGTGAATAAGATATCTATGAACAAATGTCTCTATCTTCGATCCTTTATACGTGGTTAGATTTTTCTTATCTTTATATCTACTGAGAATTCCTGATTCAAAGATTCCTAGTTCATCCATTCATTTTGTTTAAACTATCAAATTATATTATTTAAAATATGTTTTAAAAAGATATATAAGTTTTAAATTTTTTTAATTAAGTATTTTTTTGAAAAAAATAAAATAGACCATGAATTTACTTAAAAAAAAAAACAACAAAACAGTCCACTGCAAGTGGAAACTGACAAAGAGCGTGTAGAACATGCAAAAACGCAAAAAAGACATAGGAGAAATAACAAAACAATAAACAAACAACACAAAAAGGGAAACCCCATGCCCCAAGGTACTAAGGCATTAGCAATGAGTATGACAACAGGCCAAATTCACTATCTCAAGCTTTTTTAGTTCGCTAGTTCGGGACACATCCTTTTGAGTTCTAGCAGCTATCAAGGTTCAGCATTTTGAGATTGGGAACGTTCAAAGTGATAAAATATTTGTAAAACTCATGTCTATAACCAAATAGAGATCCCATTTGTGAGAAGAACTTATCAAAGATTCTTGATATTTTGTTATGGTTGAGTATTGTAAGCTTAGATATTTAACATGTGTCATGTTACTTACGTATATATATTTTTTTTCAAAAAAGTGGATAAACCACAAATTCATTAAAAGAAAGAGAGTTACATACAAAAACAACAACAATCACGTCCCAAAAATGAAAAGGTACTAGAAAAACACAAAACAACCACCCAAAAGGTGGTAAGACCGGACAATAGACCCAGAAGAGAATAGAAGCACAAAAGCACAATAGCAACTACAGGAAGTGGAAGGATGAAGACAACTGAAAGGCAACAAGGACAGCAGGACGAAAGAACATCCCTTAAGGGAAGGGGCACACTAGCGGACGCAATAGGAAGCTGAGAAGACGACTAGCCAGTGGACACATCATGGGCATCATCAGGGTTGCACTGGATACATGAAGAGGGCCCTGAGAACTAGATGCAACGTCGAATGACAGTGGAAGTCTCATCCAGCTTTAGTCTTTTGGAGGCAGGAGCTGCATCAACCCAAGAACGAAACATATGACAAATTTTCAGGGACAAAACATCAATAGGTAAGGAGATGCCATGAAAAATACAAGTATTTCTGCTAATTCTAATCTGCTAATGTATATTTTCAATGCCTAAGATTTAAACTAGATTAATATTCTCTTTTCATACCCTTCTTTAATGATAATGTAGCTCTTTTTCAACAAAGTGATTAATATATATTAAACAAAGATCTCTTTAAGTTATTTAATTAAAAAAAAAAATCAATTTTTAAACATATTTATTCCTAGAAAGTTGTTAAGCCATCACAATTGGTGTATTTTTATATCTGCTTGTATTTTGGTATCCTCTCATGTGAGGTGCTTGTTGCCTTTATCAAAAAAAAAATTTTTTTTGACAAAAATATATTATATATATATAATGATAAAAAAATTTTGTATTTAAAAATAAAATATTAAAATTTGTTATAATTATTGTATAAAATGAGACCAAATAATAAAGTTTATTTTTTAAAATTCAAAATTGGTCTGATTAATGCAGAAGACAATAAATTTTAATTTCAATTTTTAAAAATAAAAATATTAAAAGTATTAAACCCATTTTTTTTTTAAAAAAATAATATTTAAATTTGATTTTAATATGGAAAAGAAGAAAGAAGATATTAATCAAATTAATTTTTTTTTTAAAAAAAAGTGGATTCTATGATTTCTACTGTACTGTTATATATATATATATCTAAATTAGAAAAGTGATTTGTGACCATCTTTCTGCAAATGCAGAGCTACCTGACATCAAGGAATAGTCATAAGTATCAACTCAAAATTGAGAGGTCACTGAGACCGTCAAGAACTCAAAACCATGCACCTTCAAAGAGACACTGATTTTATCATTCATAACAGTAAGTGAGGCCTTCAGCCATCAATCAAGATATCAAAAAGCCTGCCTCGTTTTCTCTTTTACTTTTCGAACCTGAAACATTCAATATGAAATTATTGTCGGATACAATGAAATATGCATTAGGATTAAAAAAAAAAAGAAAAAACATTAGCAATTACTATACATACAGTCGAGAAAACAATGAAAGCAATTAGCACTGGAGCCCATGCATCAAATCTGACTTTCCATCATCAATGGGGTTCAAAATGGTTAAAACTAGGATGTTTTTTTAAAACATCAATATGCTTCCTCTTTCTTTTCCGTGGAAATCACTACAGCCTTCAATGCAGCACAATTTTGTATGTGAAGCTTACTCAAATGTTGCATGCTTATTGCTTGCTTGTAGGAGAAAAGATGCGTTAGTCTTGTACATGACCCAATTTTGAGAGAGAACAGTCCCTGGAAGAAGCACGGGGCTTGCAAAGAAGTATGAGGAGAGATCATCTCACGCATCCCTCGGCAATTTTTGATATCAAGAACCTCCAGTGTGGGAAAAGGATCTGCCATTGCCACTGTCTCCGTCTCAAATGAAAGTGCATATCTCATACCACAATCACGGATTGTCAGGCCCTCCAACTTTGGTAGGCATTGAAATGGTTGTAATACATTTTGTAGCCGCTGTAGGCCCTGTAATGTGAATGACTTTAGTCTTAGTAGCAATTCGGTCATGCCGTGGGCTTTATGATCACATGGGAATAGTTCCAGCATGATAGGGCAATCCTTAATGCTTAGTTCCTCTAGTTTCTGCATGCTCCGCTGGCAAAGTCTTGATGGTGTTAAATTGGTCAACCTGGGACAATTGCTTATTGTCATTTGTTTGAGTTGGTTGAGGGGGATTTGGTCATGCAATAATAATAACTCGTCGCCCAACAAGTTGGTCAAATTTGGCCAGTTGACAACTCGAAGATGCTCCAAACTTGAGAACGCGAGCGATGGGATATTGCTGCTGATGGAAATCAGTTCAGTTCCCTGGAATTCTACTAAAACCAAATTTATTGTTTTTGCAAGTAATCTCTTGGCCCAACCAGCCAATGGCTTGGTTCCCATCAGTTGCAAAACTCTTCTATAGTTGGAAAGAGACCAATAATACCTCGGCTCGTTTTGGAGAAAACAAATGTTGAATTCTAGAAGTCGATCAGGCCAAGAACCTGGTGAGACTAGTTCATGTGATGAGGAATCATCCATGTCCGCCACTTGGTAGATGAACAGGTGAGTTAGATGCCTCAAGCTTGTCAACTCTTGAAAGCTACCAACAAACTTGTTCATGAACAATCGCTCTAACCTACGAAATTTTGGCAATTCTTTGGAAAAATAATTATCAAGGAAAGGCGGAAAGCTGACTGAAATACCCAAATTGATAACTCTCAGATTTTGTGCCCATCCTAGACCTTCTGGAGCAATGGACACTGGAGCACCATCCAGAATAAGTATTTCGAGCATCTTCAACCCATTAATGTGAGATATATCTTTTAGAGAATAACACTTTCCCAGGTTCAATACTCTAAGATTAGTGAGACAAGAGAATGATTTTGGTAGTGACTTCATGCCGATAGAACTCAAGTCAAGAACCATCAGAGATCCCATATGTTGGAAGAATATTTCTGGGATGTTTGATAACCCTTCATTGTCACTCAGGATCAATGTCTCAAGTTTTGGATACTCCATTGGATCGGGAGGAAGATCTTCAATATTATTGTCCATCAGCGAAAGCCATCGGTAATTTTGCATCTCACTTTCAATAGTTCTTGGCCACTCTGCCAAGCTTTGCCCAGCTCTTACATAGGACACATGATCTTTCTGACTGATCCATACCGCCACATCCCTAACAACATCATGCATTCTTACATAGCCTTCAGATGAACCTTGAAGAAGCAAACCACGAGCTTTTAGCTGGTCAAGCAGTAGATCAACTCTGCTCTGTGCATCATTCAGAGTTTCAACACCAATTAAGAGGCCCCCTCCAAACATCATATACATCAGTTCTTCGTTAGGAATATCCCAATCTTCTGGGAAGAGACAACAGTGCAGGAAGCAAGACTCGGCTGCCTCATTCTTCAAGAAATCGAAACTTAGTTTGATGGATTGAATTACTTCTTTACTCACATCCAGGAGACCACTTCCATAGACTTTTTTAGCTGCATCATTCAGAGTTTCAACACCAATTAAGAGGCCCCCTCCAACCATCATATACATCAGTTCTTCGTTAGGAATATCCCAATCTTCTGGGAAGAGACAACAGTGCAGGAAGCAAGACTCGGCTGCCTCATTCTTCAAGAAATCGAAACTTAGTTTGATGGATTGAATTACTTCTTTACTCACATCCAGGAGACCACTTCCATAGACTTTTTTAGCTGCATCAACACTGTATTCCAAATCTCAGGTCTCTTACCCTTTAGTGCTGTGCCAAGAAGCACCAGCTGCCAGAGGCAGACCATCACACTCTCTGGCCACATTCCATGCCAATTCCCTTATTGTGGGGGACTCCACTGCATCCCCAGCTCTACTCCTGAATAGACTCCAAGGTTCTTCATCTAGTAACGTCTTCAACTCAACTATCTCTTGGCAGCTCATTCTTTCACAGACATCTTTGTTTCTTGTTGTGATCACCACTTTGCAAGTGATACCCATTTGTGGACGTGGAATTCGTACCTTGGACAGATCCAGCATCTTCCATAAATCTTCTAATATGACCAATACTTTGTCTTCTGTAGCTATTATTCTTTCTGCAAGCTTGATAGCTCTTACTTCTACGTTTTCTTCGTTGAGATGGAAACCCAAACACTCTGCAATATCATTTTGAATTTTCCCTAGATCTTTGTTTTGTGATATAGTCACCATTACCACCTCACCAAACAAACCATTCTCCCTGGCTTGCTTCGCAACTTCTTTCACTAATGTTGTCTTTCCTACTCCTCCCATGCCACAAAGCCCAATTAAGTGCACAACATCATCCTTCAATGCTTCAAGTATTTTCTCCTCATGTGATTTCCTTGAATTGAAAATCACGTAACCTTCATTAAACAACAGTGAATCAGTAGTGCTTGGGGGTGAGCGCTTGTGGTTTCTATATGATTAGCAGCCTCTTTTCCAAGTTTATAGTGCAAGCCTATGTGTAGAAAGTGCTTGTTGGAGATCACCGAAGCTTTTTCTTTGATTCTCTTTACATCTGCTTCCATTCTGTCCACATTCATCAACCAAGTTTGAACTACATTGTTGACATCTTCAAGTCTTTCAAGTCTTGCTGCATCACACTCTCTTTGGACATCCTTGCGAAGAGCATCTAGTTCATCAAATTTTCTCTCCAACTTGTTAATGTTGTGCTTGTACGACATAAGGTAACCAAAGTGGCGTCTAATGAGGGCCCATGCATGATCGACAATTACACCAGTGATTGTGTTCAGCATGTCCATTTTCTAGTAACCATGCATGCACAAAGAGTAAAATGCTCAGTTTTTTGTACTTATTCTGATTTTGAAAATGATTCGTTTATGTCATCTAAATTTTCAAACTGAACTATTACGGATAATGTTTTGTGATGGATATAAATGCTTATATACTCTATACACATTGGTTGCAACAAATTAACACAGAAACAAGGTGTCACTTGATGCCAGAGCACGAGACAGGATATCTCATTGATTATGAGATAAGTCACTTTGGTCCCCGTTGGTAGGGTCAAAATCCAGCCTTGTACATGCTTTGAGGCACAAGGTGACATGCAACATTTTGCGCTGACTCAGCTTGGCCAAAGGGGTAATACAGATAGTTTTGCAAAAGGAAAACCCTAATGCTAATGGCAAGGATTGACGGGGAAATTTTCATGAATAAAAACTAAAAAGCAAGGAGAGATGTCAAAACAACTAAACAAAAAGCATTAAAACTCTTAAGGAATTTTAAATAATTTAATTTCCAAAAAATAAAAAATGTGAAGGCAAAAATGTTAGACTAATGACCTAAGCTAAAATCAGACGATCTCTAATTGCAAAGATATAACTTCAGCTTAAAGGCAAGTACATCATGGAACATCTAAACAAATACATTACACAGGCAAGGCAAATCAAACTGAGCTATTGTCGGTAAAGGGGAACCTGATGATGGGCCATTAACTTTCACTCTTCAAAAGGAGGCAGATTGCATACTATAACATAACTGTAATTAATGCCTATAACATTACATTCACAGAACAAAAGGTTAAATTAAAGTAAGGAGAACAGTTCAAAAACAAAAATAGGTAGGAAAAAATTCATCTGTCCTGCAACACTATCTATTCTAAACAAACCAAAAAACTTGGTTTTAACATCACAGGCACAAACATAAGCTGTTAAAATAAGATTCCAATTTGTTAGGTCTCCCTTAGGCATTTCAACAAACAACTTAAATGCATCAACAATTTGAGACAAAACTCCATACGCATGAATCAAAGATATCTGAATATAAACAACCCTAACTTAGTGGCTTAGACATATGAATCTAAGCTTCAACAAGTACTTGCAAATCAAGGCATCAATAAAACGATAAACACTGAAATGAAACTTATAAGCATCCTCAATAAAACACAAACAACATATCTGCAATAATCCTAACAAGAGGCAAATAAATGCCAATAGAAGTTAAAAGCATGCTTGGAAGTGTTTGTTCAACAAGTTGTGCATGTCTCAAACAATATAATATAGAACAGTATATAATCTTGAAATCTAAGTAATTGGCCAAGTAGAAAAGAAATTAACATAAAAGATATAAGCTATATAAAGACCATTGGTTTCATATTTTAATTATCATCAATAATTTGACAATTAAGTAAGAAATAAGCAAGAATTATAATTAATTGTACTGCCCATTAAAGGGTTCTTGAGAAAAACTGGTTACTTGTGTCAAGTGCCTGCTGCCTGTTGCCTGCTGCCTGCTGCTGATGATCTTCACTACTGTATATCAAGTAATTATCATCGTAGATAGAATTGGAGACATTAAAGAGGATTTAAATATAGACAGTTTAGGAACTGTGCCATAGCCCAGTGGCACCTATCATAACAAGCATCACTTTGAGATTTCCTTATTCCCACTTTAAGAATAAACTAAAATAATTAAAGTCAGTCTTTTTCTTTGTTTCTTTTTATTTTTTTTTCTTCCTTTATTACTAATACTAATGTTTATTTTTTTTAAAAAAAAAACAAGGCAGACAGAGCACTTAGGAGAATTGGATGCTAACCTTTGCTTCAGGAATGGACAAGAAGCGCAATGCTCTTTTTTTCAGTTAAGTAATTAATTCAACATGAGGTGGTCCACTTTTTTTCACCCTTTTACATAAATATAAATGCTTTATTGTAAAAGCACAAAATAAAGCGGACAGACAAATTGATGCCAACATATGGTCTTTGGTCTTTGGCCTTTGCTTCGCTGATGGACAAATAACATGCTGCGTTAACTGAAACAAAAGAATAATGGGCTCACTGTGTACATTTAATTTAATTACCTTGCATAATTTGTAGTTTATATTTTAAGAGTCCGTTTGGTGAACAAGATAAAGACGATAGGATAAAATAAACTATCATATCATGTAATTATCTTTTGTTTGATGAGTTAATAGGATAAAATAAACTATCATATCATGTAATTATCTTTTGTTTGATGAGTTAATAGGATATGATAGTTTTATTTTATTGACCCACTTTATTATACCTATCACATGATAGCTAATCATATGGGAGAGTCATGATTAAAAGGGGTAAGATATGATAAAAAATTAAATTTACTTTTTTGTCTTTTTATTTGGTCTCTCTCATATAGGGTTTGATTATATCTCTGTGAACTTTGAACACGAAGCTTTGGACAAAAAACTTATCAACAACTAGATAGAACATATTTCACTATTTTAATTAGGTCTTCTCGCATCCGAAGCTGGAAAAGGTTTCTCCATCGATCTTATGCTTAAACAGGTTGTTTTTCATCTAAATCTCTCCTTTGATCATATCTTATTTTTAGTTTCTCTAGTTTGATTATTTTTCTTTTTTTTCTAATTGAAGTGGCCAATAACAAGCAACAATAATAGCGAAAAGAAGACGAAAAGTAGTCAACTTGGCCACAGGAGCAAATGTCTCCTCATAATTAATGTTATACTCCTGAGTAAAACCACAAGCAGCAGGACGCTCTTTATGGTGCTCAATACTACCATCAGCTAGAGCCTTGACTTGATAGACCCACCGACAGCTGATAGGAGTAACACTAGATGGAAGAGGAACAAGATCCCATGTATGCATGCACTGAAGAGCATTAAGTTCCTCTGACATAGCTTGTTGCCACTGGAGATGTTTCACCGCCTCACAATAAAATTGATGCTTAGAATGTGAGTGAATAGTAGTAAGAAAGGCTTGGAAATCAAGAGAGTAGGTAGAGGAGAAAGAGAGGATGTACCGAGCAGGAGGGTGGCAAGGACGGTCTGGGTAACGACGGGGGACAGGAGGAGCATCTTCAGGAGAGAATGGGTCGACGGAGAGAGAAGATGAATCACTAGAATTATTAATGCACCCAGAGGAAGGGAGGGAGAAACAGAGGAAGTGCCTATAGAGATGTCTGGAGGGGGCACAGAATTGGCAATATAGTAGAACTCGGAAGAACTATAGGGGGAGAAGAGGATGCACTAGCGGAAGACTGAAGAAAGGAAAGATTTGGGAAGGATGAAGAGAAGTAAGGGGTATCTTCAAGAAAACTGACATGATGGGAAATACGAAGATGGTGAGAATAGGGATCATAATAGTGATAGCCCTTATGTTCAAAGCTATATTCAAGAAAAATGCACATGGTAGAACGGGGAGAGAGTTTGTTTCTCTCGACAGTGGGCAAAAGAACAAAACAAGTGCAACTGAACGTATGAAGATGACCATAGGAGGAAGGAAGGGAGTAAAGACGCTCATAAGGTGTGATTCCAGACATAGTGGAGGTAGGAATGCGATTAGTAAGATAGATGTATGTACGAATGGCTTCAGCCTAGAAGGTTTGATGGACAAAAGAGGCAAAAAAGAAGTGCATGTGCAGTGTCTAAGATATGGTGATGTTTGCGCTCAGTGACACCGTTCTGAGCAGGTGTATAAGGATAGGATTGTTGAGGAAGAGTGTCGTGAGTGGAAATTAATGTGCGAAAGGATGTAGAGAGATACTAGCATACCCCATCAGAGCAGGTGTGTAAGGACAGGATTGCTGAGAAAGAGTGTTGTGAGTGGAAAGTAATGTGTGAAAGGATGTAGAGAGATACTGGCATACCCCATTAGAGCAGGTGTGTAAGGACAGGATTGCTGAGGAAGAGTGTCGTGAGTGGAAAGTAATATGCGAAAGGATGTAGAGAAATACTCGCGTGCCCAATCAAAGCAAAAAATCTTAATGCGTTTACCAAACTGAGTATATACCATTTGCACGAATTGAAAGTAAAGGGCAAAAACCTCATATCGAGAATGCATTAAATAAAGCCAAGTATAGCGCAAGAAATCATCAATAAAAGATATGTTATAGAAGAAACAAACCGAGATAGGAGAAGGGTGTAGGATCGCAAACATCAGAACGAATTAGATCAAAAGTAGATTCAAAAATAGATTCTCATGAAATGAAAGAAGAGCACTGGGTTTAACAACTTTACAACCTATACATGGATGTGAAAGAAGGGAAGAAATCGAACCAAGATTACCTAAACTTGTTAAGAGATTCAGGCGAGAACTAGACAAGTGACCGAGGCGGCTGTGCCAACCATCAAGAGAACATACAGAGGTGACAATGTCAATAGATGAAAGTGCAGGAAGATGAAGAGAATCTAAGTGATAGAGGCCGCAAACTCTACTCCCAATCCCAATCCTCTGGCTTGTAAGATAGCCCTGCACAGTGCAAGTAAAGGAAGAAAAAGTAACTGTGAGAAACAGACTGAAGACGACCACACTGCGTGACAAGATGAAGGCACCCATCAGCAATGCGAACACTGAAAAGGTATGAGGTATAGTAATATAGACAAGCCTAGAGGTATCGGCAGTCATATGATGAGTGGCACTAGAATCTAAAATCCAAGAGGAGGAAGACATACCAGAGGTAACAGACATAGGAGAGGAAACGCTGGAGAGCAGAGCGCACTGCATAGGATGAATCTATTCAGTAAGATTAGCAACCTAAGAAAGAAGATCAACAGAGGAAGGAGAATATGAAGCTCAGACAAAAGCAGCATGAGAGGAGGAAGCAGGAGATTGAGGCTGAGGGCAAGACTGTAATGATGGTTGCTGCTATGGTTGCTAAAGCTTCAAATATTGATTTTTCATATGACCAGGAAACTTGTAGTAATCACAAATAACTAAAGACCAAGAAGAGATCGATGAAGCGGGAGCTGGTGGCACAAAAGGGCCAGAGGATACTCTAGTAATCGTGGAGTGGTCACAGGAAGAACTATGTCTGTAGGGATAAGTCATGGAGATAATGTGCTGAGACAAGTTTCTTCAGCAATAACACTACGAATGACATCGTCAAAAGATGGAGAGGGTCTCGATTAAGCAGTTGGCTATGAACAGCCCCAAAATCAGGATGAAGACGTATCAGAAATACGAAGGTACGTTGTATTTGGCGAGACTAAGTACAAGTTTTGCAACATGTGCATGTTAGGCAAGTAGGCTCCTCCAATGAATCAATATGACACCATAGGGACCACAGGTCACTGACATACTCTCTAACGGAACGCTCATGGTTCTAGATGTGAGTAAGATCCTGCAAAATGGCATACTGACGAGCAGAGCTGGAATGCTCAAACATATGACCTAAGTGTTCCCACATTGCATGAGTAGTGGGAAGATGTCCAATTTCCATACGAACATCAGTCTCACAAGACTGACAGATAATGGTCATGGTACGGTGATCAACAAGTGTCCATGATGCATCGGGGATGGAAGGTTGGAGAGAGGTACCGTCGACATGGCTAAGTAGATCCATACCGAGTAAAACGATACGAATGGTAGTAAACCATTCTCTGTAATTAGAACAGTTTAATTTTATATTAACTAGAGCTAGGAAATGTGGAGCAGAGGAAGATGATGCCATTTTTATTATATATAAAATAGTTTCAAAATAAATAGGATGGAAAGATAAAATCTAGGGACTGGGAACAGTGATGATTTTTTTTTTATGGGAATAATGTAGTTATGAAATGGTTAAAAGGAAAAGACAAAATCTTGGGACTTTGATTTTTTTTTCTTATAATATATATATATTTAAATAGATATTATTAAATAGAATAAAAGGAAGGAATCAATTCTCGGATTTTTTTTTAATATATATTATATTTATATTTATACTGCAAATGGAGAATCAAAATAAACAGAAGAAGACAGAGTTTCAAGACTTGTAATGCGGAAATCTATGTGTGCCTGTCCTCTGTTTGGAGAATCAATGGAGGTTGTCGGTTGAAGCCTTGCTGGCGAATGGAGATGGAGAGAAGCTCATCTGTGAGAGGGCGACGTCGGGATCGGCAGAGAAAGTCGACTGGCGAGGCGAGCATGGGATCGCGACGGTGCTCAGTACTGGTGCGAGATTCAGCAGTGATGATGAGATCCGGAGTGAGATCTGGCTGCACTGATGAGATCCGAATTGAAATCCGATAGCGATGATGAGATCCAAGGTTAGATAGATGGTTTGTTGCAAAGATGGTTTGTTGCAGCGACGATAAGATCCCGATAGATAGTTTGTTGCAAAGAGGCCGAGCTCTCAAGACTTGTCGGAGGATAGACAGAGCTCGGTGGCGAGCTAACAGTTCATCGGTGGGCATACCGAGGTCAGGCAAAACAAAGACAACCAAACAAATGAAGCCCAAAATTCCAACAAAACAAAGAGTACCGAACAAACGATATTGTTGTCGTCAAAGACCGGACGGAGCAAAATTCCGGCGAGATCGGCAAATATCTGATACCATGATAGACAAATTATGAGAGAAAAGAATGTATGTGTATTCATTAGAGTGAAACCAGCCCATATAAATACAAGAAGGATATATACATGAGTATGTATACTCAAGGGTATATAAGTATAAGTATGCAGTATATGCACAAGTAATATTATTAATCTAATAGGAATGTTGCAAAATAAAGGACTGTTGGGATATAATTGCTTCATATGTTGATACAACCTTGGGTCTTGATTATCAATTCACTACAGGAAAGTGGCTTTGTCACTATTTCAGTTCGCATACAATTAATCAAAAAATAAAAGTGGTCATAACCACTTATGCATATTTCATATGGAGGGCAAGATGTAATTTCAACTTCGATGCAGCAATTCCTAATCTCTCTAGATTACCCTACAATGCTATCAATTTTTCTATGGGGAGATACAAGGAGCATCAAGCCACAATCAGGGAATATTCCATCAACCCCCATTTCCCTTGATAAATAACTGTTGTAGTTGATGCTTGCTGAACATCAACACCTAATGAATGTGGTCTTGTTTTATTATTCTAGCTGATTTTAAATTTGTTGTTATTGCAGGCTTCCTCTGCTCGATTGCTGATTCCCCTTTGCACGCTTAAGCCCTTGCAATGCAGGTAGCCTTGTTTCAACTTCATCAAAATCTCATGCCCTTCCCTCTTCAAACAACACTGTCAATAAATTAAATTTTAAATTTTTTATTACAATGTGGACAAACCACTCAAAATACACCCATATTTTTATTATTATACCTTAACTATGTCTATTGATTTTTTTCTAGAATCAAGTGCCATGATTGCAAAACTATTTCTACATAATATATTACATAAGAAGAAATTAGAAATATAAAAATAAAAAAATTGCATTAGGAGAAAATTAGTAATGACTCTGGTTTGGTTCCAAGTTATATATACACTAATTTTCTTTTTCTCCAAATGTACCTTTTAAGATTTTTGCTTTAACTGACTTGTGACATTTATATTTTTAGTGCTTAAGGCTGTACATGGTGAGAACATTCTTAAAGTAAAAAAATAGGGTGAAATTTTAGAGAAAATGTACCAGTAAATTTACAAATTCTTATAACTAAAAAAGACAAGTAAAAGAAAATTGAATAAGGAAATGAGTCTACTGCGGAGCCTCTGGGGCGATTCTGGTGACGACAGCGAAAGGGGTGTCAAGCTTCGAGCGGCGGACAAGACCTCCTCCTCCTCTCTTCCTCTCGGTGTTCCGCCTTTGGGAGGTACTTCACAGACGCAGGTAGGGATGTCGTATGCTCAAGCGGCAAGTTCTTCTTCTTCAGGAGAGCCTCCAGTGAATCAACAAGCGGTGAGTCGAGATTCTTCTGATCGACCTAAGCTCTCTGGGGCCAACCGACCGCGCTCGCCGAAAGATTCTTCTTGTGGCCGATGGTTCAGGAACACTCACAAAACGGCGGAATGCCATCATCAAATTGTGTGTTTGAGGTGTGCGTGCGTCGGCCACATGGCTGCTCGCTGTCCGATGGAGTCGAAGCAAAGCCCACATAGGAAAAAGGTGCATGTACGATCTAAGCACGTTGGGCAGCAAGGATCCTCAATGGGTGTATCGGCTGCTACTGTGATGGGCACCTCTCAAGAGGCTCCAAGGGGTCTGAAGGTCAACCGCGCCTCGCTTTCGATTTCTTTATCTCCAGAGTCTTCGGAATTACGTGAAGAACTGGCAAAGGTGGCGGTGTTATCTCTTGAGGAGGGATTCGTTAACGAAGCCAACTTGCTGGCCGTCGTCCCTTCCCTCATTAATATATCTATGGCCGGACCCATAACACCTCTTAACGATTGCATCTATTTCTACCGTTGGTGAACAGGGAGGAAGTTAAAGAGCTGTGTAAGATGGGGAAGTTCAAGGCTATGTGTCATGTCCCGACCCACGGGCCCGCCACGTGACAACCGCCGCAACGATCCCGAGGAGGGACACACACCACTCAACCCTCGAGTCATCGCAAGGCTCACAAACTCCTGCTAAACAACACCACAATAATAAAAGGTACCAAAAAGCAAAACTTTCACTCGAAGAATCAACGATGAAAGTGAAAGATATACAAATCACGATATCTGAGTTAAGAACACCGGTGGATCCACTCGCAATCATACAATGCAATCCGATTAACGATGAAATAAAACAACCCGACTTGGAATGCAAATCGCTAACACTGCCTCGCTATGACTGACCCAAACCACTAAAACACGGAAGGGATGAGGGGTGAGTAACCATAGTCACTCAAGAAATGGGTTAGCACAAATCTAACGTAATATCAAAAACAAATCGATGAAATTCCAATAAACACATTCTACTAATAACATAAATGAACTGGAACGTTCACATTTGCAACATAATGAAAATACAGGATATGAAACCTTGGTATTTAGAAACCAAAACATAAATTCTCACGAGTATAGACAAAACATCAACATGTATAAAACAAATGCTTGGATATAATTTCCCAAAATGAGTAGAAAAACTAACTTAAATAAATAAAATCCTCGATAATCACAAATCCTCAATTCTGCATGATACATGTTCGAAAAGCATTAAGATATCAAACATGCTATGTGAAAGATCACACTTCGAATATACTAATTGCAAGAAAATAGAATTTTTTTTCCTCAAATATTGAAATTTCATCTCGATCAAATAAACAATGGCCTAAAAACACTCTCTCTAACTTTAGCCGTCGCGACTAAGTTGAGAGCCGCAAGCTCTTCGCACCCTGACGTTGGGCCCACCGGTCCCGTGTGGTGACCCCGGGATCCCGATGTATCATCCAATCATGGCTCTACGCTCCCACCTGATCTGGACAAATCAACACCCATGTCCACAACGCCACCTCTAAAGGCTGGCCCTGCTGGGACCCACTATCGCAGATGGTCGGGCCTTAGCCCGCCGTCACCATCCAAAACCAACATATAGTCAGATAGCAATAATACAATCCCGAATCACTCATGTCACGTGGTCCTTATCCGAGACAAGCATTCACATATCGGGAATAAACATTATTTCCACAAATCCAAAAGCCAAAGCATAGCAATGCATGTAAACTTTCAAAAAGTATTCCAATCCCGATGTGCCAATACATTCAAAAACATTTTCATCAAATGTCAAGAATAACACAATAATATGCTAAGCTCAAGCATTGCTTTTAGACAATAAAACCAGCCAATATTAAACGCATTATAATATCCACAATCTAAAAGAACATGCCATTCGAAAATAAAAACCCTTTTTGTTTTTCATAACCATAAATATCAAAAAGCATGCTTATACAAGTGAAAGGTTTTACAAACCATTTCTAAAAAGTTGATGCCAACAGATGTAGAAAAAGAAACATTAAGTTTTTGAAATACAATAAAAGTCATCAAAACAAGCATAGCTTTTGTTCTAGCTAAACCTCAAGTTACTTAGGATCATTCTAGCTTTTCTCTTTCTTCACTCACTAAGTTTTTCCTCCAAATACAAGATTAATCCCCAAGGTCTAGTCTATCACAACCTCTAAATACTTTTACAAGTCATGAAAATATGTTCATCTCATCACATATATTTACACCTACCAATATACATTGATTAAATCCTACTTTACACATCATCGGTATTTACTTTCACAAGCCTTTTACTATTCGAGCCTCTCTTATACTCAACAATGTTTTAGATCCTTATCATAGTGCCATTACCTCAACATTAATATTTACTTCATCTATAATAATTTCATTGTCAAAATACTCACAAGTTGACTATCTCCTCTAAGGATGTATTAAATCAAACTATTATTAAAAATTCACAGGAATATTCAGTCTTTGCAATTCAACACTTGTCACATATATAGCTCAAGCTATTCATCATCAACCTTCTAAATAAATTCCATTTAGAATAATAATCATAATCATTGGCATCCACCCGATATATATATATACATATGTATATCCCGATATGATCAAACTACAATTAAGCACCCTACACTATGTTCACAAGAACAAACCTCATCAATTTGTGAGAATCCTACAACAGAAGTGTAATTATGTCACCCATGGTTCTCAAATATTACAAAGAATATATTAGCATAAATCTCACTGACTAGCCAAAATCATATATAAGGTTCCACAAGTTATTCCAATTCCAATATACTAGTGTAGTCATATACCTTAGCATTCAAGACTTCATCAGGTTCCATGTACCATGTTTATCACATCATGCCTCAAAACTTCAGAAATTATGCATCATTAGGGAGATTAAATCATCCATTGAACATACATAATCAATTTTACATATAACCCATAAGCTCCATGAACTTGTTGTAATAATCAGCAATTTCCATTCATCCACCAAGCATGTATATCCTCAAGTTCAATCTCAACTAACGCAAGTACAACATTAACAAGCTTTCTCATGATTTTCAGAGAGTAAACCACAAGTCATTTTAAATAAACCATAGTCTCTAGTGGTCATCTACACTTTCTTTTCTCCTATAGCTAGTGATTTGAAAACATGATAAAGCCATGGAAATCATTTCAGAAAAACAAATAAAGTATTTCCGATACTCAATTAGAATTGTGCACTCAACATAACCCACTCACAGAATATGTTGCCTCGCGTGGAGACGCGCACACTGATTGGCGGTTTCCTTTCCCTTGGAGGATGCTTCGCCACCTAGATACAAGCAGGGAATCCAAATTCTAATGAACATAATAATGATAATCACAAGAAAATGTATAAAAATACAATTATACATGTCTAATACAAAAACATTAGGGTTTTAGGGCAAAACATCGTCTATTTTGGATCCAAACGATCTCAGAATGGAGTAAAACTAGTTCCAATGAGTTCAGGGTAAGAAGAGCTTCAACGTGAACCAAAGAAATACCAGAAAAGACTCAAAAATTTTTCGTGCTACAAGTAACATCGAATTGCTACAGATGAAACCCGAACCTTATACTATGGTTTTTCTCCCAATTTACAACTCAAAAATCAAAAAAATTTTTCTTCTACAACATTCTCATACATGCATTATAAATCATTGGCTTCAATTTAAGCTCTATGAATCATCATATCCATGAAGAAATCAAAGTTTTTATACAATTTTAAAAACAAAGAAATACGGAAGAAATACAAAACAAAAACATTGAATCTTAGGCTTACCGGATTCGGGAGTGAGAGAGGAATAAGTTTGGTATTTAAGTTTGCCGGAAATTCTCGCCGGAAAATTTTTTTCTTCTAGGGTTAAGGATCGGCCGAACAAAGAAGCAAGGAGAAGGAAAATGAAGAAGAAGGTTCGGTGGTTTGTTTCACTCATTCATTTTCTCTTTTAATATATAGGAAATGACCTAATTGCCTTCCTAATAGAAAAATAATAGAGAATGGATCCAAATGACGGAATTGCCCCCGGATTTTGGCGTGATTTTTCGCATATATCCTACTATGCAATCCAGTAAAAATCTACTAATGCAAAATGACTATTTTACCCTAATGTATTCACAAAAATAAGAGAAGATCGTAGGTCTAAATTTGGACCGGGTACAACACTATAACCAAAGATAGCCATTGTGTGCTGAAAATTGCCCCATGGTCGGCGGAACTGGGGGCCGAAGGCAGAGCTTCGGGGGAGGGCAGGTGGATCTTGATTTCGAATTTGCCGCTCCATGCTTGGTACTGGAACACCCTCGCCGAGGTTACGCGACCAGTGGGGGAATTGGTTGCGTTATCTCAGGCGGAGCTTCCTCACAAGCAGTTTATTTCGGCGCTGGTGCGGCGTCGGGCAGGTGTGGCATTGCCGTTGGAGCTCGACTTCAGTATGGGTATGAGGAAATATGTGGTATTGTTCACTGAGGATCGCGGGTTATTTCTAATCTATCGAAGGGAATTGGGCTGTTATGCTTTACTAACAAGCGATAACGAAGCTTATGGTGCTGGGCCCTTGGCGAGTGTTGGGACGGGGAAAGGTAAAGCGCTGTTGTGTCCGAAGGATGGTGCTACTGGTAGCTCTCATAGTTTCGGGGTGGTGGAGCTTAGCTCCCACTCGGGTTGTAGGAGAGGCCCCGAGGTACCGGTGCGTCTCTCCATGAAAGAAAAAGTGACTGGTGGTGCTCTTGATGCTCGGTCGAAGGAGTCGTCGGTGGTGATTGAGCCTTGCTCCCACGGTGGCACCGACGTTAGTCTCCTTCGTGCTCGGGTGCCGGAACGTCAACTGGGTAATTCGAACTCAGGCAAGGGACAGTTCGATGGATGTTCCTTGGCTCGGTCTCTCGAGAGACATTCTGACAAAGTGGTTGGTGGGGCTCCGCAGGGTACGGCGGGGAGACGTGTCGAGCAATGGCGTGCTCGTCCGTTGCAGGCGTTGGTCCAGGATAAGCTTGAGAAAGGTGGCAGCCGAGGATTGGTCAAGGTTGGAGTGGAACAAGTTAAGGTTGGGAAGGTTCAGTTTAAGGATAGGATTGGGCAAGTTAAGGAGGCAATGCACGATACAAGTGGGCCGCTGGTGCACAATAGGCATTTGCATGGTGTGCCTGCGGGTTCTCGAAACGAGAGTGCGCTGGTGCACGTTTGTGATCTGCATGGTGTGCATGCGGATTCTCGGAACATTAGTGCGCTGGTTCACGTTAGTGAGTTGCATGGTGTGCCTGCGGGTTCTCAGAATGAGAGTGCGCTGGAACCTGATAAGACTTTTCTTGAGACCTTGGTTAACGAGGATCCAGTGGCCCAAGTTGTTGGGGTTTGCTTTACTTCGGGCCAGCATATTAACTCTGAGATCGGTTTGGACAATTTGGACCCTTTATTACTAAGTGATGTGGACCACCAATATGGGCTCCCATCTTCTCTTGATAAGGTGGGCTGTAATGAAGTTGGGCCGTCTGATGCAAGTGATTTTGGGTTGGATCGAGATCTCGAGCCGGTTGGTGTATAGGAGTTCGGGCTTGGGCCTGAGGTGGAAACTAATAAGGACCAGTCAGAGGAGAGTTTGTGTGCTCCTCCTCCTTTAGCTACAAAGGTGAATTTCAAAGATGAGTCAGCGGTTCCTACTTTGGCGGCTCCGGATTGTTTCACTTGGTAGTTCTTGGCAGGGACTTGGGAGTTGGTTCCAGAGATGATGTCAACTGAGGAGAAGGTTATCAAGGGTGCGGAGATAACCATCGAGGTGGTTCAGTCTGACAATTGGTCTGCTGATGATCAATCACCGAATTAGGATATTGAATCTGATGATTCAATTTCAGAATTTGAGATAAACCTTAGGAAGCTGATACCGGATTTACACAGAGAGAATGATGTTACAGTGGTGGGGCAACCGGCCGGGACTAGGAAAAGTGAACGACAGAAAAAACCTTCTACTTGGTTCACTGAGGAGGCAGGGTATATTGCGGAGCCACCTAAATCAGCAAAGAAGAAAGGCTCTAGAGGCGGTGGTGACACAGGTATGTGTGCCAAACCATTATCTATTTCTGATTAGTCTAATGTTCAAATTGCAAGTTATTGTGATGCATGTGGCATTTCCTTTACTGCTTCTGAGAATAATTGCATTGATCACATTCGATTGTTAGAAAAGTCACGTGTTTCCCGCACTATTGGAGCAGAGTCGACCTCCTTGGAGGCTCGAGGTTGTTAGTTGGTTGCTTATGAACTTAATCAATTGGAATGTTATGGGGCTTGGTAGGTCATCTAAGCGGTTTTTAGTTAAATATTTTCTTAGGATCCACCATGCTGAGGTTTGTTGTATACAAGAAACAAAACTGGAGGAGATTAATCAGTCCATTTGGCCGGAGATCGGTGGGGGCCACCTCGATCATTTCACTTACGTGCCGGCTAAAGGGTCGGCGGGAGGAATCGCTATTGGCTGGAACAGCGTGCTGCTTCTTGGGAATCTAGCACGGGTGGGCGAATTCAGTTTGTCGGTGGATTTCATTTCTAAATCCAACAATCTTAGTTGGCGCTGTACAGTGGTTTATGGTCCTCATGAGCGATCTCGCAAGCAGGCCTTCTGGGAGGAGCTTAAAGCCAACAGAGGTGCGGGCACTGGGCCGTGTGTAGTCTGTGGGGACTTTAATGCTATTTTCACAGTCGAGGATAAACCCTCTGGTAATCCCAACTTGGAAGATATCCGTTGTGCCAACACTATTCTACATGAGATGGGTCTTATTGAACCCCCTTCGGTGGGTAGAAGATTTACCTGGACAAATGGTCAAGCAGACCTTATCTGGGTTAAACTTGATCGTTTCCTAGTCAATAACGATTGGTTAGCTTGCTTTCCTAGGGTGGTGCAGACCAGCCTTCCTAGATTGGGTTCTGATCATGTGCCGCTTAGGCTGGAAGTGGCTTATCACTCTTTCAACCTTAAACCATTCCAGTTCGAGCTGGCTTGGACTACGAAGGAGGGGTTTCAGGACTTGGTGTAACAATGGTGGACTGAAATTACACCTGTGGGGTGTGGTGCCTTCATTTTCTCCAAAAAGATCGCAGGGGTTAGAGCGCGTCTTAGACATTGGGCTAAGCACGATTTCGGTTCTATCAAACTAAAAAAGCTTACGCTTCTACATGATTTAGAAGTTCTGGATCTGGCCAAGGAAGAGCGAAGTCTGTCCTTAGATGAGTCCCGACAGGAAAAAGACCTGTTAGATAACTTAAAGGTTATCTACAAGCAAGAAGAGATTTACTGGAAGCAGAGGTCTAGACTTCAATGGTTAAAAGAAGGGGATGAAAACACCAAGTTCTTTCATGCTGTGGCAAATGGTCGTAAAAACCGCAATTTCATCCCCTGCTTGCACAAGGACAACGTCACTTTTGAGGACCCTCGTGATATTGGTAGAATTTTCACTGAGCATTTTAAGCTTCAGTTTGGGCAAAGGCGTTCGACCAGATTTCATGTTGACTTACATAAATTGTTTGGTCACAAAGATTCTCTTGACCTATCTGATTTGGAGGGACCTTTCACACTTGAGGAAATCAAAAAAGCTATCTTTGACTTGGGGGGAGATAAAGCTCCGGGGCCGGATTCTTTCCCATTGCATTTCTTCAAACAATTATGGGATGTCATTCATCTGGATCTCATTCTGCTCTGTGAAGATTTCTATCTACACTGAGCGAATTTGGAAAGAATCAATTGGGCCTCTATTGTTCTTATTCCTAAAGTCATTTCGCCTGAAACCCCTAGAGACTTTAGGCCCATCAGTTTGATCAATTCTTCTTTGAAGATTATTTCAAAACTGTTGGCATCTCGCCTAAGTAAGATCATCAACTCCTTAGTAAGTATAGAGCAATATGCTTTTCTAAAAGGGCGTTGCCTTCTGGATAACATTGCTACGGTAGAAGAATTGATTTTCAGTATTCTCAAGAGGCGTTTGCCGGGCCATATCTTAAAAGTTGATTTCTCGAAGGCTTTTGATCTAGTTGACTGGGATTTCGTTTTTGATTTACTTCGAGCAAGGGGCTTTGGGGACCGGTAGATCAGGTGGATCAAGAGCATTCTGTTTTCATCTAAGGCCTCTATCCTGATTAATGGATCCCCTAGTGGGTATGTGCGATATTAAAGGGGATTAAGACAAGTAGACCCGTTATCTTCTTTGTTATTTGTGCTTGTTGCGGGTGTGCTATGCTCGATGTTCTTTCATGCTCTTCGCTCGAAGGTTTTTATTGGGGTGCCTTTAGGTGAGATGGGCAGTATGTGCAACCTTCATTATGCTGATGACCTACTGGTTTTGACTACGGAAGGACTTGAAGATTTGCGGGTGGTGAAACTTATATTGTTAGTGTTTGAGGGGATGACGGGTTTAGCAACTAATTTTTCCAAAACCTGCTTATACTCTTCTTCCCGGGACTTGCTTCCTGACCAGGCAGCTGCAGACACGATTTCTTATGGCAGGAGGGTCCTTCCTGTTACATATCTGGGTATTCCGATCTCTGGGCGAAGGCCAAGAAGGCAAGACTGGGAGGAGCTCATTGTTAAAATAAGGAGGCGACTTTCCACTTGGAAAGTGCATTACCTGTCGTTAGGTGGTCGGCTTACATTGGTGAATTCTGTCCTTTCTGCTATCCCTATATATTGGATGTCTCTTTTCCGATTGCCCTGTTGGGTCATCAAAAAGATTAACAGTATTAGAAGAGACTTCTTATGGTCAGGACCTGACATTGACCATCCTAAGAGCAGACTTATGGGGTGGAAGAACCTCTGTCGATCGCGCGATCAGGGAGGGTGGGGTATTTTAGAGCTCCACAATTTTAACTTGGCACTATTAGGCAAATGGTGGTGGAAATACTTGTCGGATCCGATCTGGTGTGGAGCGGATATTGTTAAGTTTAATTATGGTTTAGATCGGTGGAACTTGTTCCCTAGGAAAGTGGGAAGGATATCCTTCTTCTGGAAAGGGGTAATGAGCTGCTTGCCGACTCTAAGAGGCTGTATCCTTCAAGGTGTTAATTCGGGGACAGAAACACTATTTTGGAAAGACCGCTGGGTTAATGGACAAGCTCCTATGTACATCTGGCCGGAAGAGTTTAGAAGATCGCCGACGCCTAACGGCATGGTGCATGAGCTGCTCCATCTTTTTGAAGTAATGCCCTTTTATGCGCACCTGGTTCTTGCTGACCTCCGTATCTGGCTGTGGGGGCCCTCGGGGGGTTTGGTGGATAAAAAATGGTGGAGACTGATAGGAAATGGTTCTTTTTCGGTCAAATCTTTTTACAACTTCCTTAATGATGGTGGGTTGCGTTGTCCAGTGGCGGGTTTCTTCTGGCATAAATCGTGCCCTAAAAAAGTCAATCTCTTCAATTGGCTTGCTTGGAAAAATAAAATCCTCTCTCTCTCGAGAATTTAGCAAAAAGAAGTTGTAACCGGTTACCTACTGCCACCTGCGTTTTGTACCATGCAGATTTAGAGTCAGTAGATCACCTGTTCTTTCAATGTTCTCTTGCTAGGCAGGTCTGGGGCTACTTTGTACATCTGCTTCAGCTTCTGAATCCTCCTTTGACCATTATCTCGGCTTGGGGTACTTGGAGATCTTTAGTGTGACCTGGTTGTAGGTTTATGGGGGACTTTGTGGTGAAAGCCATAGTGTGGAATATTTGGTTGGCTAGAAATGATTGCATTTTTAATGCTAATTGCATATCTGCGCATGCTTTCATCATTAAAATTGCTCATATGCTTTTGACTTGGTTCTCTTCAGCTGGGGAGACTTTCAAAGTCAAGTTGGAGGATTCCATTACTGCCATCCGTCGGAGTCTGGATTTCTTAGGTCCGAGGGTGGAGGAGACAGGGGGTGTTGTGCCTTCTGAGGGGACACAGGTCCAGCACATGGGAGAGTAGCAGAGAGGTTTCTTAGTGTGGTGGCGACTTCTGGGTGCCGTTACTTCTATGTTTGTTTCTTTTTGTATCTTTGTTTTTGTTTTGTCTGTCTCTTGTACTACCACTTCTTGTGGTTTGCTGCTGTTGTTTGCGTTTTGTGCTTCCCCACAGCTGTGTTGTGAGTATTTGTTGTAGCTTTCTCCTTTCTATTTAATTATCGTGGTTTATCCATTTTTTTCAAAAAAAAAATTGAATAATACAAAATTATAATTATAAAATTATTTGGCAAAATAAAATTTATGATAAATTGTCTTCTTAATAATTTTAAAATTTTGTAAATAATTACCTTTACGAACATATTATTATAAATTACTGTAGATCAAGTTAAATATTATTATAAATATAAAAAAAACGTAAAAGAGCTTATGGGGTCTAGTCAGGTTCAAATACTTGACAAGTGTTTTACACGTCAACTTCGGTCAAGTAAAAATCTAGCAAGATTAATAAATCACAATAAACATGTCAAGCAAGTTAAATGAGTTAATATAGCTCAAGCTAAAGATTATTATAAAATATATGGATAAGTGTACGGGTCAGGTCGGATTCAAGTACTTGACTAATTTATTACACATGTCAATTATGATCAGGTACAAATCTGTCAAGATTAAACATGTCTAGCAAGTTAGATGTATATTAATATAGATCAAGTTAAAATATTAATATAAAATATGTGAATAAGCTTACGGATCTGGTCAGATTCAAGTACTTGACTAGTTTATTCTACATGCCGAGTTTGGGTCAACTATGAATTGGATTCAGGCCTTTAGAACCAATTTGCTTAATTGAGTTTTTGACACTGTTGTATAAGTGTAATTATTATTTTTTTCTAAAACCATTAACTTGAATTTAAATAATATGCAAAAAGTTAAATTATATAATGTATTATATCAAGATGGCCAGTCTACTGGAGATGTTCGGAGATAACAACTCTATGACTTTTGAATCTCACAACTTCCAATAATTCATTTATCTGAACAATGTGCCAATAGTAACCACTCAACAGTGTAGTTAACATTTGTTGATTTAATCTTGCCAGATTTGTACCTAATCAAAATTGACATGTGTAAAACACTTGTCAAGTATTTGAATGTGACTAGACCCATAAATTTATCTGTATATTTTATAATAACATTTAACTTGACTTGCATTAACTTATTTAACTTGCTTGACATGTTTAACATGGTCTAGTCTTGCTAGATTTGTACTTGCCCATAGTTGACATTGCCCAAAGTTGACCTGAGTAATATATTTTCTCTTTTTTTTTTCTTTTTTCTAACAAAAGCAACAAATAGCTTAATAAAGACAGGGCGATATAAGATGTAATAATTATGATAACTTAACATATATCTAAAATTATATATTAGGAACAATAACCCATAATAATAAATCCATTTCCCATGCAAATCCAGAAAAAATAGGATTATAACTCCTCCCACAAGGGATCAACGCTATGACCCAATAAACAATAAATAAATAGTGCTTTATACTATTGAAAACTTCTATAAACAGTGCTATGAGAACAAAGTTTTGACTCCACACATACCTACATTGCCTATGTGGCTTGCCACTTGCACTAACTAAGAGTTGGCATAATACATTCATCAAATACTTAAATCCAACCAAACCCCATAATTTTATCCATATTTTTATAATAATATTTAACTTGACATGTTTAACAAAATCTGATTACTTGCCAAATTTGTACCTGGCAAAACTTGACATGGGTAATAAATTAGTCATGTTATTTATTCCTTGCCCTAATACTCCATAAGTTTCATTCTATGTTATTTACTCTTGTTATTACGCACACCTTTTTAAATGAGAAGAAAGATAAATTTGGGAAAAAGCTATTTAATAGTTATTGGACTTTTAAAAGTGACAAATAATTTGTATAAAGAAAACTTTTCAAATTTGATTATTAATATGAAAAAGAAAGGGTGGATTGTAAAAATAAATAAATAAATAAATAAATTAAAGCTTTCACCATAGCATTCAAAATGAGATTATGAATCATTAATGGTTTCTCACCACCACAAGGTCAATCTTGTACAAATTAAATAATACATTTGATGCACATTGATGGTCACTTAAGGTATCCTAATAAATATAGTTTCTAACTCAATAAAGCCAATTTATTGTCTCTTAATGTGTAATTAATAATATCTCATGTATATATCCACATGCGCACACACATACACAAACATACATCCTTCTGTCATACTCTTCATCTACATAATAGACATCTTCCATCTTCCATCTTCATCTTTCTTTTCCTATCATTAGCAAGTATCTCCAACCAAACAAGCACATCTCTTGGTACGGAACAAGATGGCCATGATTTCTCTGTGGTGCTCATCCACAGCCATTCTCCTTGATCACCAATATACAACCCGAACATCATCGACTTTGACCTTTGGGTTTCCATCAATTACCAAAGTGATATCCGTATCAAATACTGATCCCTTGCTTGATCCCTCCAAATGTAGCTCCTGAAACTTGTTACCTTGTGATGCCCCCATGTGTGAGAAAATCCCATGTAATTTTGGAATTTTTCTATTTATCTTTTATATTTATGTTTTTTTTTTATCTCGCTTAAAAAAGTTTATTCTGGATTCACTTATTAAACTAAATGCTTAATTTATGTTTTATTTTAAGAGTGTTGTCAGTTTCTGACACATTACTTATTCATATTTATAAAAAAAAATAAAAAATAAAAAATTGACTTTGTCTTTACTTTTTTGAGAATATTTTTAACAATTATGTGATGAGATTCATCATATAATTATTTTTCTCATTATATAATTGTTAAAAATATTCTAGAACAAGATTGTTGATCGTTTGGCCTCATGGTAGAAGCTCGCATGTCGTTTCACTTTATTATAGAGGCTTAGACCTCCTTAAGTGGTTGATAAAAGTCATCAAACCGGATGGTTTTTCTTTGTGATTTTTTGCATTGTGTTATATTAGTTTTGTTTCTTTTTTGTCCTTTGTAATTGGTACTGTGTGGATTTTTTTTTTTTAATAAAATAGGTATAGTGTAGCTCTTTTCTTAAAAAACAATCATATGATGAGATTAACACTTGATTGGGAACAATTGTTCTGCATGGCATGACATGTATTAATACAACATATGGAATGTTGATGGATCCTTAAGTAGTGGCGAAGTAACAGAGGATGACATAAACCTTCTTGACCACAGAAACTGACTCCGGCACCTTCAAAATGCCAAAGATAATCTTTGGTTGCGGACATTATAATAGAGGAACTTAGATTGAGGCAACACAAGGTGTCATAGGCATGAGCATGGGTCTCTCTTCTCTTCTTTCCCAGATGCTTGGATGGATCAAGGGCCAGTTCTCATATTGCTTGGTTTACAATACAAACCCTTTTTCTAAGAGCCAAATGTTATTTGGTGACAAAGCTATTTTGATTGGGAACTCTACATCTTTGGTTGTGCCATCTGGGAAGGCTGAATGGTATTATCTTAGCCTTCTTGATATTAATTTTAGTACTATAAAGCTAAATATTCCTCCATGCACTTTCCATTGTGGTGCTTACGGTGAAGGTGGTTTGATTCTTGACATAGGTATGCAACATATTTTTTTAGAGAAATTAGAAATTTTTTTTTTTGTTAAGTTTTGCAATTTAGTATTGGTTTTTATATATATGAATATGGATAAACTATGTCAGTGGCATATACAGGTAAAGAGTTAATACCTCAATTCACCTGTGCTCTCAACATACTTGACCTGAGGTTTGAACCCGTCTTCGTTGTAGGGACACCCTACATAGGGAATTGAATGTCAATAGATCAATAGGTCATTGGTTTTAGTGTTAGTTTGTTGCTAGCCTCGAAATCTTTTTTTTTTTTCATATTTATTTGAACTCATTTATTTTTATAATGTGGTCAAGGCCACTCCACACACATTTTAGTACTTTTTCTCAACCATGCATTGGGCGGGAATCAAATATATTACTACTCACCTGTTGCGGTAGTAACTAAAACTTTACTACTTGGCTATTGCGGTAATTACTAAACTCACCACCCATGTTGTAATTTTTAAAATAACATTTAATTTTTTCCCCTTGTCATATGTCCATAGCCATTTATGTAGAGAACAAGATAACAATTATTTGACTAAAAATAAATAAATGGACATTTAAAATTTTAATGACTCTGAGAACCATGTCATTATAACACTATTGATAATGGACTCTTGGTCTACATGGCATGTGTGTTAAGCTATTAACTTCACACATTTGCACGTCCCTAACTTCCATAGAAAAAAAAAACTTAAGCACTATTTTGCTTAAAAGTTAATATTTTTATAACATATGAGCTTAAAAGTAAATAGAAAGAGCAACAATTTTATGAAGAAATTTTATATTCACTCTCAAGAAAATTAAAAATTAAGTTGTATTTGATTTTTTTTTTTTTCAATAAAAACAACCTCATCAAATCCATCCATTTTTTTACAACTAATGGTCAAGTGTTTTATAGATGCATTAGATACTCTTCTATTTATTATTTACATTATTTACTGGTTTTTGAAAATTTTTATTCTGTGTTATTTAGTACATGTACCTATTTAATCTACCAAAAATCTTGGATTAATAATGAATTTATAATTTAGTCCTTATATAACCATACCTTTTAAATAAATGGAAAACTCTTAAATAAATTAATTTTAAGGAAAAAACAACTTTGTATAAATTTTAGAAAACCTATGTCATCATTTATAGAACTTAACCAATATTCCTGAGACTTATTGTTATTAAATATTCAAATCTATATTTGCTAAATTAATCGAAATGTGGTTAATAGTTATTCTAATAATTATATTTTTCATCTAAGAATAATTCATTAAAAAAAAATTATTGTCAGGAACACCACTTACTCGCTCGGAGATCACAGGGTATGAAATTTGAAGGTGGCACCAATTCAAGAAGTAAGCACACTCTGCTTTTTTGGAAGCAAGTCTGATTTGGCTGCAGGGAAATTACCATCATTAACATTCCATTTCCGAGGACTTTATCTTTATTTGAATCCTTACAATGTCTACCATGTTCTTGATAACACTGTTGTTATCAAGCCATAGTAGTGTGGAATCACCGAGAGCAATACAGAAGCCACAACGACCTCACCATGACCATTGTGAATTTATCACGATCGTAATCCTCCCACACAACGCTTAGAGAAGCCGTGCTAGGACGCGACTTGAAGCCCACGAAATAACTTACTCACCAAGGGCATCACAACGCTCGTGGCGAGACCATGGCAGATTTGATACTATAAAACCCCTAGGGTTTTCTCTTCAATAGGGGATCTTTTGTCAAATTTGGTAGGGAAGTGGTACCTTGTCGTCGGAGAGTTGGTATTGGTCGGCCGGAGTTTTGGAGACGAATTTAATCACACTTTCAGCAAACTCCGGCGAGTTTTCTAGGGGAGGTTCAACGTACATTGATTGATTGGAGGGGAGGTTCAGCAATAGTGGAGGGTGCGCCATCTTAATGATCATGGGATTCTCTCAACCTCAACTTTCGGAGATCTATTGGAGGGAGTTAGTTTAGAAGTTCTTAATTATGTGAATTTATCTTTATTTATATCATTATTTTCGATCCATAAGACCCCAAATCGAGGGGAACTGTATGTCTAGGTATTTTGCGCATTACCTGTGAACCTTGATTGATAATTTCAATAAATCCTTCTAGTATTTTGTGATTCATTGCATGTTTCTTGAATGCTTATTTAGTTAACGAGGTAAGGAAGATATGGCCCTACATTAGAACACACATGTTTTGTTTGATCTATGCATGCACTAAGAGATTAGGCATAACTAAGTTTTTAGATTAGGGTTTGATCACCCCTTAGGCTTAGGGTTTGATTTGTCCATTTTAGAGAAGTTCCTGAACTTAAGGCAAATATAGGAGGCTAGGATAGGAAGAGATTCCATCTTAAGTTCCTAATTATTTAGACCTGGTTGCTAAGAGATTGGGACTAATAAGCTTCTGAATTCCTCCGATCCAATACTAGAACACGATTGTTATAACTCAACACATATAATAGTTAAAGAACTCTCATATGATTACCTAATTCATAAAATAATATATAAGTTATAAAAAAAAAAGTAACAATAATATTAATCTGTAAACACGACCAAATATTATTCTACAAAACACTTTAAAATTAAAATGTCAAATGCACATCTTTATTGAATCACAACAACTAAATTTCAAACCATTATAATCAAGGAAAAATTACTGTTTACCCCTTATGATTTTCAAAAATTCCTAAAAACCCCCTCGAACTTTTGCACATCCCGAACAGCCCTTCCGCTATAATCTAAATTCCCTTTTACCCCCTATCGGTCACTTCAAGTTGGTCCATGTTATAAAATTCCATTTTTACCCTTTAAATGGTGGGAAAAATACCGCCTAATCACATCATGTCCGATCTTTATGCATACAAGTTTGCATTTTTTTTCCTTCCTGCTTGTTTTTTGTCAAACAAAGTTTGGAAGGCTCATTACATCTTCTTCTTCTTCTTCTTCTTCTTCTTCTTATTCTTCTTCTTCATCTTCTTCTTCTTCTTCTTCTCATTTGGTTTGTTCGATTTGAGTTATGCTGGTTTCCCAATAAGATGAGAATTTCTTCGTTGCTCTCACTTTGATCATTTTGCGGGAGGGAGTAACAATTTATAAAAATACAGGACTATTATGGAGAGTTTTTGTGCTATTGCTAGATACAACAAGGAGGGACGAGTGCTAATGTTCACGGCACTGACTTCTTGGGAATCAGTGTTAGCTGAGATATGTGAGCGATGGGGTCTCGATATTTCCCATGTCAGGGTGAAGTTTATCACACCCGATGGACATAAAATGGTTTGTCAAGTAGAAAACGTGGTTGAGGGTTAATTTTTTTGGAAGTCACCAAACTTTGACTTATTATCACTTCGGTCATCCAACTTCAAAACGTATCAAAATGGTCACTCAAATTCTAATTCATATCACTGGGCAGTCACCCATGGCTTTCCGGCCCAAATTAGTTTACGCAGTAGCCGAAAAAACTGAGGTGGCTTTTTTAATCCACATCATCATGCTTACATGGCCTATCCACATCATTATATTAAGATTTCTTGAATTTTACTGGACACTTGATTGCCACATCATCATCTTTTACCTTTTTCCTTCTTCTTCATCTTCTGGGTTCTTTTTCTCTGCATTCTTTGTCTTCTTCTTCTCGCCATTGTCTACAAGAGTTTCAACATGGACTGTCTGCAATGGTGATTGGGAGGAAAGGAAACACCACGTGTTGAAGCTTCTTTTTCTCCTCCAACAAAGAGACATGCCCTAGGACCCAGTGGAAGATAGTTTTCTTTTTTGTTGACTAATGTCTTCAAAATTTGATTGTCAATATGGAGTTGATTGTATTTTTTTTTTGGTTGACTGTAATTACTGATTAATGGTAGTAATTGTGAGTATACAGGATTGTGATATTCTGGGTTGTTTTATTTATTTGAGTTGATTGTAATATTTATTTTCGAATGTCAGAATTCATGTCATTTGAGCATCCAAGATCGTGATTGGTACTTATCAATGGTAGTAAATTTTAAGTGATTGAAAGATAATGTAAATTTCTGCATAACATACAACACTAATGAGAATATTGTGCATATTATGTCTGCTTAGTGTCCCCTTCGACAACAATTCCTAATTTACCACTTGGACAACATGGAACAAATCATAAAAAACCAACATTTAGTACAACATCCACACTAAAAGTCAAAACCCTAAAACTTTTCAAACCCTAACTGATAATCTATAAAGGAATGCAATGCTACAAAACCCAAAAGGTGGAAGAAACCAGAAGTAAAGCTGGGGGTTCCTTAAAATGCTCTAACGGCTCTTCCCCGGCTTGTCGGATCTCCCAGTTGATGGACATCATGTGCAACTAAAGCCTTCCTCGATCTGCTTCCTTCCGATCACCGTCAAAGACAATCAACTCCACGCTGAACCTCTCCAGAAAATGGGCAGCAAGCAAAATAAAGCGAACAATGGTGGCAAGAAGAAGAAGAGCAATATGGTAAGCGTGATGATGTGGATTAAAAAAGCCACCTTAGTTTTTCCGGCAGCCATGTAGACTAATTTGGGCTGGAAAGCCATGGATGACTGCCCAGTGATATGAATTAGAATTTGAGTGACCACTTTGATACATTTTGAAGTTGGATGACCGAAGTGATAAGAAGTCAAAGTTTGGTGACTTTCTGAAAAATTAACCCCGAGGTTGACTTCCACTTCATGTGTCACGTGTACTCCATCTTCAAATGCGGTGTAGTCGATCTTGTTGTTAAGACAGATGATGTGCCATCATATCCTACTGAAAACGAATTCTTCTCATTGTAAGGTTCTTCTCTTTTATGTTTATCTAGTTTTAGAAGTTAATTATTGTTTAATTATCCCAGTTTCCGTTTAACTAAATCAAGTCTCCATTTAAAAACTGTCTTCTCCGCTTAAATTATTATGTTTCTGTTTAAATATTTGTTTTAACATTTAAATTTTATAGTTATCGTTTAAAACTTTTATGTTTCTGCTTAAAAGCTTGATCTTTTTCGTTTAAACTAAAGTGTTGGCAGGAATTCGGATTTTGGGAGCGCTTCTGTTCCACCTCATGACGACCCTAACGGTGTGGCATGCCTTCCTTCCTCATCCGATCAATCTGAACTGTTGTCGTTGGATATCGAACAACGTTTATAAAGCATTGAACATTTCAGAGACGCACTTATGAATTTTGCAATCAAACAGAATTTTGACTTCAAATTCCTAAAGAACAAAAAATACCGAGTGACTGTGGAATGCGCTGCCGGTGGTTGTCAATGGCGCCTTCATGCATCAAAGGAATATAATAAAAATACTTTCAGAATCAAGACAATGCACTCGTCACACTCTTGCGGTGGTGGAATTGGATCGGCGTCACATCCGAAAGCATCCAAAAAATGGGTAAGCTCACAAGTAATTCAGAAGCTCAAGGACCAGCTCTTGTACAAGGCCATCGACATTCAAAAAGACATGTTGCGGGAACATAGTGTCCACATTCCATACAAGAAGGCTTGGTTGGGAAAAGAGCATGCCCGGGTGATCCTCAACGGCAGCAACATCTCCAGCTATGATTTGTTGCTTTGGTACGTAGATAAGGTGGTTGAGATAAACCCCGACAATATTGCGATTATGGAAAGAGACGGTAAGCGTTTTAAACGTGCATTCTTTTCTTTCAATGCATGTATTGTGGGATTCAAGAGGGCTTACAGGCCACTGCTATTTGTCGATGGTACCCACCTCCTTGGAAAGTATCGGGGTACTTTACTAGGTGTCACAGATAAAGATGGAAACAATGGTTTTTTTCACGTCGCCTTCGGTATTGTCGACAACGAGACCGATGCCAATTGGACATGGTTAATTTCCAAGTTAGGTGATGCTTTATACGATGAAGGAGATTATCAAGAGATAATTATTTTCTTGTTAGACAGGTCTAAGGGCCTTGTGAACGCTATTGCGAAAGTCTTCTCTTCTTCCCCATATGCATATTGTCTTCGACACTTGGAGGCCAATTTTATGAAAGCCAATGTTAGACTTGGGAAGACACTGAGGGAGGAGTGCTGGTCCATATACTTTCATATTGCGTGGGCATCCACGGTTAAAGAATTCGATGATACTGTGAATGAATTGCCAGCCACATCACCCGAAGCCCATCAGTGGTTGATTCATAAATCGGATATGTCATATTGGTCGAATTATCTGTTCAAAGGTGAACGCTGGGGTGAAATGTATTCAAATATCGCAGAGTCGTTTAATGTGTGGATCAAAGAAGCTCGGCATTTACCGGTGACGAAAATGGTCGACTCCATAAGGTATTCGAATGTTGAATTTATTTAAAGCGTAAAAATTGTTCTTATCCTTTAAAAATTTTCCTCACTGTTCAAATATCATTGTCTGTGTTTAACTATCTGGATCTTCGTTTAATTTATTATCCTACTGTTTAAAAAAATGTGTTTCTATTTAAATATCAATGTCTTTGCTTAACCTTGTTTAAGTTTTCGTGTTCTACGTTGTACAGGTTTAAATTGATGCGCATGCTATGCAACTGCTGTGAGTAAGCGAACAAATGAAAGACCTACTTATGCCCGGACATACATTCGAAGGTAGAGATACTTGTTAAGGAAAGCCGAAATCTTCATGTTGGTCATTGTGTCGATGATCGTTATGAAGTGATTGACCAGTACAGAGAGTGCAGCAACTCTGTAGATCTTGCGGTATCCCGTGCAAACACACTTGCGCTGCAATAATGCAGACAGACACCAGTGTTCATCGATTTATTAGTGGCTACTTCACCGTCGATAATTACAAACTAGCGTATAAAGAAGCTATATTCCTCATACCCGATAATGACAAGCCTACGAACGGAAATCACGAACTGCGTTTGTGACCGTCTGTGACGAGAAGGTAATCTGGGCATCCTAGACAAAAGAGGATCGAGTCGCAAGTGTCTAAGGTCCGCGAGTTACATTGTAGCCGCTACCAGGTGTCCAGGCGTCCGGTCAAAATCGCAGATCTTGCAATGAAACTGTCGCCGACTAGGCATTGTAAATAAACAAATTTTTATAAAGAAACAAACTTATTTAAGTGTCAACTTTTGATATTTAAAAAGAGAAAATCTAATTTCCTAATCATTCTTTGTTATTTAAACGTAGATACTGAAAGTTAAACAGAAACCCTTATTTTTAAACGTTAACACATATATTTAAATAGAGACGTTATTGTTTAAACAGAGAATACTTTATTTTAAAAAAGAAACACTGATTTAAACATTGAAAACTTTGAAAACAATGAATTGAATTTAAATTAATAACGACAAAACTGTTTTAGATTTGAAAACAAACAATATCAGGTCAACTCTGTTTCCCAGCAGTCAAAGACCCCCCTTTCTCAGTGATGCCGGCTGCGCTCCCTTCCATAAGTATGCGGCCAATATACTTTAATCTCAAATAAGGGACGTCCATTTGCGGTAGTCGTAGCTTTTCATCGTCGAGTAATTGATCGATAAAGCGCATGACATAGACGGCACAGTCGACACTTCCTCTTTTTTGTCGTGGGGTTTCAGTGTCGTGAACTAGCGAGTACTTTATGGTCACCGTATCGCCAAACTCCATATCGATTATGCAGTTGAATAGTCTCTGCTGTCGAGGTATACAATTTCAGATTAGAATACCGATTATTTATCAAACTCTATTAATCAAACTGTATTTATCAAAGACCTTACCATTTCGAATGTGTCGTTATCGTACTCGTCACTTTGGCATGAAGAATAATGCATGTATTCTTGTTTGTTATTGTCAAGGACCACGACATGGAAATGGCTATTCATGATTATCGGGAGGATAATAACGTCAACATCATGCAGGTTGCGCGCGGCATCTCCGATCAATACGAAAATCGTGTCAGCCGCGTCTTCCTACTTTGACATAAACAGTGCCAGTGGTCGTGTGATGGAGATGCGCTTTTTATAAGATATGGTACTCTGGTCAAAGACTTTTGTATTATGCATACAAAAGCACCCATCACATCGTCTGCCACCATCTCATTCCCATCAAACAGCGTGAATAATCTGTCCCTTGTGGTGCTGACAAAGTCATTCTTCCACACGACAGTCCTGTGGTTAAACGGTAACAGATATAATTAAACAAAAACACAAAGTCTTAAGTGGAAAATATATATTTTTAAACAATAATGTAAATATTTAAATGGTCACTAACAAGGTTAAACGGTAAAACAATCATTTAAATGATAACGCTAATATTTAAACGGAAACTACATAACTTAAATGGGAACATATATATTTAAACAATAACATAAAAACTTCATATTTACATGTCCATAGAGCAGTTGAGGAAGATCCTTATCAACTCCTGCTCGAATTTGTTGAGGCGCGATTGTCCGGGGTATCTTTTATTCTATGGAATAAAGTCTTTCCGAACTTCTTCATATTGTTGGTTGGCAAGGATCATATCTTTCATTTTTTTTTCGGTGACGCACCCTTGCCCCTTGTCAACAACCTTTTTTTTATCATCATACGGCACTATTGTTGACGGTTGTTGGTGTTCAGTACCAGCAAATCTTCTTTCGATACGGGCACAACGACAGTATCTACCGAAGACATATTCTTAGATGCTTCTTGTTATTGTGGGATTGTGTTTACCTTCGATGCGGCACTGTCGGCCACCGGTTCCACCGTGACTTGGGTTTCGTTGACAACAGAGTCAACGATCTTGTCAACCGCAACCATGGCAATAGTATCAACGGAAGACACACCCTTAGCTGATTCTTGTTCTTCAGGGATTGTGTCCACCTTTGATACAGCACTGTCGGCCGCCGGTTACATCGTGACGGGGATTTCGTTGACAATAAATTCAACGATCTTCTCAACCATGGCCATGGCAACAGTTTCAATGGAAGACACATCCTTTGCTGCTTCTTGTTATTCAGGGATTGTGTCTACTTTCGATACGGTACTGTCGGCCGCCAGTTCCACCGTGATGGGCATGTCATCAACGGCAACAGACTCAATAACAGCATCAGCCACCAAAGGTACTGCTATTGTTTTATCGTCAGCCGGTAGTAGACAGAGAGTTTTCCTCTTTTTTGCAAGCCTCTTCAAATGTGGTTGTCTTCGAATGGCCATTCCGATGACATCAGCGTCGTCAAATTCTGAGTTTATCCCGCTGACGTCCGTCCTGGGTACTTTATTTGTTTGGTGGGATGGCACAATAGATTGTGACCGTCCTTCCAATACCTCAACCCGAGCGACAAGCCGAGGGAACTCGGTCATTAATATCTGGCACGCCTACAGAAGAGTTGCAGTGATATAGTTGCCTATTACCGTCCCCGAGGGGGTTGCCGCGGTCGGGGGGCTGTGGCAATCGGGGGGATTGTCGTGCTTGGGGGGAGTGTTGCCGTCGGGCGGAGTAGGGGGACCTCCGTGCTCGAGGAACACGCATGCGGTGTTGGACTGGAAGTAAGGAAACGGCGTCGAGCACGTACGGAAGAGGTTGGCCTCTCATCTTGCTTTCGAGCAAGTGGTTCCGGAGCAATAACATCCTCTCGGTGGTTGGCCCGAACAAATATATCTTTATCAGCATTCGCTGGGACCAGCTCAGGAAACTAACATATGTAAACAAAATAATCTCAGTGAAATCATTCAATTTAAACAATAACAAATGTGTTTGAACATTTAACTTATATATTTAAACGATATCGCATATATTTAAACATAAAACAAAAAGTTTAAACACTAAAGAATATTTTTTAACAGAAACTATAATTGTTAAACGCTAAATACTATATTTAAACATCAACTACTATTGTTAAACACATTGTTCATAATTTATTATCTTCTTTCCTTCGAGAGATGACAAACTGGTTTCTATCAACGCTTACTTCCGGTAACTATTTTCACCGTAGCACAGCATCCTCGGGGTCTTGCCAAAACGAACTTTCTTTCCTGTTTCGATCAGCTTGTAAAACCAGATGTTCAGTGCGACCGAGCAACCCTTAATATACCCCGTGTTGGTCTTCTTCCCCGCGCATCTAGCTTGCACTCGAGCTGCAACTTGTGGAACGTCCTTCATAAGCCACTTGTGTGTCGCCTGCGCCCATACGTATCGCCCCATGCCAGGTAGATCATCGACATAATCAAGGATCCAATTCAGAACCGAGCATGAGGTATTTGGGAAGAGGATTGTAGCCATGAGGTACACCATTAGGAGTTTGACAAAATTTTCCTCTTCTCCCCTCTATCGAATAAGTTGCTCAAGAGTTCTCTTGATGGAGTCTTTGTGTCTCTCGTAGGTTTTTTATAAATACCTCTCTTCGAAAGCTGAGCGTGTTTTCTTGGTTTGAAACATGACTATATCTCCATCGCAAAGCAGATCAAGAACGAGAGCCACATCTTTAGGCCTGAAACTTACCAGGATTGCCCTGATCCTGAATTTATTGGTGCGACCATCGTACCTTTGCAACAGAGAATCAAGAAGGGTCATCTCTTGGAATACAGCTTTCAGCTCAGTAAATGCTGCAAATGGTGTCCTTCGGATGATCTCCCAGAATCGAGGGGTCATGTGAAATTTCAAATCAGCCAAGGTCTCCACTACCGGTGTCAAGTAGCATCGCCTATTAATTAGGTTTACCGCCATAATCACAAGCCTACGACAATAACAACACATTTAGCAGTATTCACAAATTTTTAAGAGGAAAGATTAGTTTTTAAATGGAAACCTCTATTCTTAAACAAAGATATCACTTGTTAAACAGAGACCTAGTTTATTAAACAGAAAACCACAATATTTAAACCGAGACATAATGTTTTAAACTAAAACTAATTTTTTAAAAAGAAACCTCATTTGTAAAACTGCAACCATATCAAATGAAAGGGGAAACGTATATTATAAACATTACACAAATCATAACAATCGGAAAACTCTTTCAATTGTGTACACAGACGAAAATATAAAACAAAACAAAACCGTAGCCGAGAAATCTCTCTGCAGACTAACAAAACCCTAGCCGAGTCCCCCTGCAGACTTCAATATCTTCCAATAAAATCAGAACCACAAAACAAAACCGAAAAATCTCTCTTTGTAACTGAATAGTTAAAATAAAACCATAATCACAACTTCTTCAATACCTTAGACTGCAAACTGGTGAAATACTGAATACTTACGCGGACTTCTCCTTCGAGACACCGGTGGAAAGGGAAAAACTGAAATTACAAAAGATGTCCAGACAGAGATAACTTCGGAAATGGAAAAACTGAAGAGGCAAGTTGAGAAAAAAAAAAATGTATACGGCTCCAGTAAAGGTCGTCTCTTAGGATTACCCTAAGAAAAACCCCCTACTTCCTCTCGAACCGGAGAAATGATTGCAGTGCCACGACTTCCCATGCAAGAGGCACTTTAGTCTGTAAAATTAAAAAATGACTATGTTAACCACCGTTACATGCTATGGGGGTTTGAAAAACATTGTGTTTAAAAGAAAGGGTTTTTAGGGATTACCAAATTAAGGGGGTGTTTTTGGCAATATTGCAAACTTAGAGGTTTTTTTTTGACGATTTCCAGTATAATCAATGGCAATCAATAATATCATATAAACATATACAAACTAATTAATAAATAATCAATGGCAATTTAAACCATTATATATATACACAAAACTAATTAATTAATATATAATTATGTACAAAACTAATTAATAAATAATCAATGGCAATTCAAACCATTATATATATACACAAAACTAATTAATTAATATATAATTATGTACAAAACTAATTAATAAATATATTTTATAATTCGGGTCGGGTTGGGCCCGGTCTATGAAAATGAAACCCAGCCCATTTTTAAAATGAGTTTTTTTTTGTTCAAAAACCTGTCAAAACCCTCCAATGGATAGGTCTAATGGTGTGTTACAGGATGAAAATCTAGAGCTAAAGCCACTGTTATCTTTCAATTCATACAATCCTCTCTATCTATAGATTGGTTATTCCTATGAATGATAGAATAGAAACCGGTGCAGTTAATCGATATAATCCTTTTATGACAATTTGGATTAACATAAGATTTCAATGATAAAATTATGTGGAAATTGCCAAAAAAACCCTACAACTTTGCCAAATTGCCAAACAAACCCCCATAGTTTCGGAATGCCCAAAAACCCCTTCCTTTTCAACTCCATGATTTTGAAACCCCCAAAGTACGTAACGGCATTAAACGGAGTGTATTTAAAAATTTTATGGACTGAAAATGCCCTTGCACGGGAAGTCGTGGGTCGCACCCATTTCGAGGTGTGAGAGGAAGTGGGTGGGTTTTTTTCTTAGGCATTACAAACGCTTGTCTTCTCTCAACTCGCGACTCACTCAACTCGCGTCTCCAGCTCTTCTCTTCCCACCGCACTCTTCCCTTTCCACCGGCGTCTCGAAGAAGAAGTCCCGTGCAAGTATTCGCATTTCGTCACTTTGCGCCTAAGGTATTCATTATGGTTTTTGTTAACTATTACATTACGAAGAGACATTTTTCGGTTTTGGTTTGTGATTTTGTTTTTTTGTTGGAAGACATCGAAGCTTTCGTGGGATTAATCGGTCGAGGGTTTTGTTAGTCTCAGGGAGATGTCTCGGCTAGGGTTTTTGTTTTGTTTTACATTTTTCGCCCTGCGTACTACGATCGAAATGGTTTTTCCGATTGTTGTGCTTTTGTGTAATGTTTATAATCTACGCTTTACCCTTTCGGGCTGATATGGTTGCAGTTGTAAAAATGAGGTCTCCGCTTTAAACAATGAGCTTTCTAGCTTTAAGTTAGTTCGTCTCCGTTTAATTATTTGTATCTCTGTTTAATAGTGTACGTCACTGCTTAAAAAATGATATCAGTGTTTAAGAACTGAGTGTTAACCGTTTAACAAATTACATTTCCGCTTAACAATGTGCTGTTATTGTCGCAGGCTTGTGATTATGGCGGTCAATCTAGTTAATGGGCGATGCTACTGACACCCGGTAGTGGAGATCCCGTGGCTGAATTGAAAGTTCACATGATCCCTCGACATCGGGAGATCATCCGAAGGACACCGCTCACGAGCATTCGAGTTGGAAGTCGAGCATACCAAGAGCGGGCCCTTCTGACTCTCATGGGCAGATACGATAACCGCACTCAATAAATTCGAGATCGAAAGCTATGTCGACTTTCGAGCCCCGAAGATGTGGCAATCGCTCTTGGCTCTGCGATGGGGAGGCGATCGTGTTTCGAAGAAGAAAAACGACGGCATTTCAGAGAGGTATTTATCGAAGACGATCGACGAGACAGCGAGACTCCATCGGAGCACTCTTCAAAGCAACTCGCTGGATGAGGGGAGAAGAGGAGAATTTTGCCAAACCATCGATGGTGTACCTCACGGTACAATCCTCTTCCCAAATACCTCGCTGTGCTCCTAACCGGATCGCTGATTATGTCGATGATCTACCCGGAATGGGGCGCTACGCATGGGCGCAAGCGACGCGACAGGTGGCTTATGGAGGACATACCACAAGCCGCTACCCGAGTGCAATCTAGATGCGCTGGGAAGAAGACCAACACCGGTATGTTAAGGGTTGCATGTAGTAGCGCTTAACATCCGGGTTTTATGAGTCGACCGAACCCGGAAAGAAAGTCCGTTTCCGAAGATCCCAAGGATGTCGTGCTACGGTGAAAAATACTACTCGGAAGCAAGCTGACGATAGAGACGAGTTTGTCATCTCTCGAAGGAAAAAGATGTAATAATTCAAAAAAATATTTTGTTTAAGCAGAGCGTTAACGCTTTAACCATATCATTTACCGCTTAACTTTTATTCATCTATCGCTTTAACATTATAACTTACTGCTTAACTTTGTTCAACTACCGCTTTAAACTTTTTAGTTTAATGTTTAATTTGTTTGTTTCATCTGCTTTAACACAATAGGTTATAACGCTTAAAATATACTGAGTTACATGTGTAAATATAGTTTTTAATTGTTTAAACTAAATAATTTCGCTAAGATTGTTTGCTTTACACATGCTAGTTTTCCCCGAAATGGTTCCGGCGAATCGTCGATGAAGAAGTATTTGTTCGAGGCCAACCGTCGGCCGGATGCTATTGCTCGGAACCGCTTGCTCAAAGGCAAGATGAAAGGGCAACCTCTTCCTTGCGCTACCGGGACGCCCGCTCTCCCGCCTCGTGCCAAAACGCATTCATCGAGGCCGGAGAAGCCCTCCCCACCCCGCCCGACCGTGGCTTCCCCGACCGCAGTCGCCCCTCGAACGTGGCGGCTCCCCTCCGGCACTGGGCGCAGGATGTCACCGCAACTCTCATGCAGGGCTTGCTGATTTTTGACGATCGAGTTCCTCGGCTTGCTCGCCGTGGAGGCATTGGAAGGTCGGTCCACTACAATCGATCGCGCTTCCCTTCAAACAAATGAAGCACCCGGGACGGATACGCTGCCGGAGTTCGACGACGAGGACATCATCGGGGTGACCCTTCAAGACGGCCTCATTCGAAGAAGCTTGCAAAAAGAGGAAAACAATAATGCCTCCGTCTCCACCCGCGTTTCTACCGACGATGAAATAATAGCGAAGCACTTTTCATCGCGCAGCGACCATCGGGTCGGTCGATGTTGTTAACGCTGATGACATGCCCATCACGGTGGAGGAGATTGAAGATGGCTACCGAGTTTGCCAGCGGTGGAAAAAGATCGTCGACTAGGTTGTCGATCGACATCATGCATACGGTGGAACCGCGGCCGACAAAGTAGGCATCAAAGATGGACACAATCCATGAAGAAGAACAACCGCATAAACGTTGTGTCTCACATTGATGTCACGCCGTGGAATTCACTTGGAACTAACGGTCGACTCGCGGCCGCATCAAGGCGCATACAATCCCACAAGAACAAGAAGCATGTAAGGAAGTGTCTCCCGTTGATGCTCTGGCTGCGTGCCCCATTAAAGGAAGCCAATAAAAGTAGAAGAACTTCGGAAAGTCTTCATTCAAGAAAAACTACGCTGGCCAATCGCACTCACTAAGCACGAGCGAGGAGTTGATAAGGATCTTCCTCAACCCGCCCTATGGACAAGTAAGTTTGAAGTTTTTATGATATTGTTTAAACTGCTTTAGTTACCATTTAAGTAGGAGCGTTAACGCTTTAAAAATTTACGTGATAACATTTAACTTATAAGTGATACCGCTTTAAATATTACCGTTATCGCTTAAAACATTCAATATAGAATTTAAAGTTTATACTTTAACGCTTAATTTTTATACCTACAACATTGTTTACATGTCTTTGTTCCGCTCAACCACAAAGACTGCTCGTGGTGGAAGAATGACTCACGTCAAATGACCACACGGGCCAATCTATTCGACCCGGCCGAGGGGAAGGAGATGGTCACGCATTTGATGGATGGACGATTCGATGTATCTTGCAAAAGACGCATCGAGCGTAGTGCCATATCGTTATAAGAGGCGCGCTCCATCACACACGGCCACCGGCCTTGTTCATGTCAAAGCAGGCGCACGACGCATACGAATCCACTGATGGCTATGATCGAGATGCCGCTACAAGCAACTTGCATGAAGTGGACATCGCCATCCTCCCGATAATTATGAGTAGCCACTTCCATGTCGCCGCCCCTCGACAATGAAAAACAAGAATACTAAGCATTATTCTTCATGCCAAAGCGAAGAATACGATAAAAACGCTGCTAGAAATGGTAAGTGCTTTAATAATTTGTGTTTTCGTGTAATAGTATTCGGTAAAATAATCGGCATTCCAATATGAACTTGTATATCTCGACAGTCGAACCTATTCGACCCTCAGATCGACATGGAGTCAGCAGTCGGCGACTACAAAGTACCCGCTTGTTCACGAGTACATCGAAGCCCCACGATGTAAAAAGGAAGTGTCGATCGCAGCTGCTGCTCATGCCAGGTTTATCGAAAGCGCTACTCGCCGTGAGAAGCTACGGGTACCAGCAGACCGACGCCCCTTATCTCGCGATTAAGGTATGTTTCCCGCGATACTTAGGAGGGAGGCAAAATCTACATCACGACGAGGGAGTCTTCGTAAGCGGTTCTTAGTCATTCTTTCTATATTTGTATACACGATTCTTTCTTTTAATAATCCGCATTCATTGTTTAACATACACTTTCATCGTTTAAGCATATAGTTCATTGTGTAAATATCAATGTAATTAGTTTAAACTCCGTTTTACTGTGTAAAACGAACCAGAGGGGAGTGTACGCAAGCGGGGTCATAGTCATTGTATAGGTGTAATAGTTTCAAATGTAAACCAGTTTTAAATTCAAATTCATTTTTCCGAAAGAACATGACAAATTTTTGTCAATGTAAATGTACATGTATCTAAATTCAATTAAATTCATTCTGTTTCGTTTTGAGGTTCTGTTCTTGTTGGATGATATTGTGTATATGTTAAACAGATACTAATGTAGTTTAAACGGAAACATAGAAAGTTAAACAGAGAAACGCTTGGGGATCCGAGTGTGTATTAATTACGCTTGGGGAACCGCTGCCACAGTCGCGGTGTATATGTTAAACGGATTCTAATGTAGTTTAAACGGAAACATAAAAAGTTAAACAGAGACTAATATAGTTAAACGGTAATATATAAAGTTAAACATTAAGTTCCATAGTTACATAATAAACAGAACTATATACACAATACACAATGCCTACTCGACAACATATTCATTGCACGATCTACGTATCTGCGACTAGAGGCATGGCAATCGGCTACAACGCACTCGCGGACTCCCTGACGCCACGACTCGATCCTCTTTCGCCTAGGACGCCCGTGTTGCTCTTCTCGCTCGCGATTTCGTCTGCTCTCAACAAGTATCTCTACCTTCGAATGCTCACGGCCGCTGTATAATATGCGCATCAACTTGGACCCGTATAACGAGAACACAAACATTAGCACTGCCCCTCCCCGCTCAGTATCTCAGCAATAGCACAAAAACTCTCCATAATTTAATTCGGAAGAGCTAAAAATTGAATACACCAAATGAGAAGAAGAAAAGAAGAAGAAGAAGAAGAACAACAAGAACAAGAAGAACAAGATATGAGCCTTCTAAAACTTTGTTTGAGAAAAAAGCAGCGGAGGCATTGAAAAACTATGCATAAAGAAAGTTATGATCAGTCTATTTTTTTCCCACCTTTTGCAGGGCAAAAAGAAATTTCATATCGTGGACCCACTTCAACTTACCCAGCAGGGGTTAAAAAGGAATGTAAAATATAACGGAGGGCTGTCCGGGGTGTGCAAAAGTTGGAGGGGGTTTTTGGGAAGTTTTGAAAATTACGAGGGGTGAACAGTAATTTTCCCTAAAATTATAGACTGCAATAATTGATTTGAATTTAAATTTAAATTATTATCACGGCAAATTTAATCTAAGTAGAATTCAAATCAATAAAATTTACAAGTTACATATAAATACTCCAAATAAAGAACCACAATGAGTTCTATGCCTGAAAATGTCTTCCTTTGTAAAGATCAAAGCCAATGTTGACTAAAAATAGAAAGGGAATTAGAAGGCAGATGGAAATATAAGCGCTGTCAAGAACATTGTAGACACTGTAAGGACTCAACCTAAGACTAAGAGGCCTTGGACATGGAATGTTAATGTTGGTAACTTCCCTTCATCCCAAATCAACATGCATGGCTCCCAAAGAAACACATGTATT
>NW_024087664.1:0-29335 GCF_009730915.1 Dioscorea cayenensis subsp. rotundata
TATTTGAAAGTGTAATGCTTAGAACATTTCAATTATTCTGAGATAGACATGAGAATGACATCAGTTGAATTATCAATTAAGGTGGTCATCCTAATACAACATCTCAATGAAAGGCGTATAGTCCATCAAACATTCAGTTGGCCATTCAAACATCAGTAAAAATTAAATATACAAAGGAAAACTTACAATAACAAAGATCTTGGAAAAATTACTAAACCACAGATTTATCCTTGATGATTTTTTTATCCTTAAAATAATAATCAAATGAAAAGCACCAAAAGAGAGCTATAAACAAAACTACTTTCACAAGAGAAACCAGGGATTGAATGGAATTCATAAAAACTCTGTAAAGACAAGATGATCATTAAATTCAGAATTCATTCACAAAAATCCCAATTCAAAGCCAAGCTTTTTATTTCTACAGAACCTTATGCAAGAGCAATAAGATGAAAGTAACAAAACATCAACAGATTTTACATTGATTTGGAGACACCAAACTTCATCCAAGAATTTCATGATAACCAAGAAAAAATCTTGAAAACTAAAAAAAACTATAAACTTTACCATCCACAGGCTTTAAAAAAAAATAAATAAAATCCCTACTTCTTAATCCCCTATCTAAAAAAAACATAGTCGAATTAAATCCAAAATTCTCTATGATTCCACAAAAGGAATGATCACAAAGAAACTCTCACCAATCCTGGCTTCTCCGGAGCACGCCCACCAAGACTGAGAGATCAAAAAATGAAACTCAATGATACAACAGAGATAGAAGAACAAGCAGGATAAGAAGATGACGCCCACATCTTCAAAATAATAATAAAAAAAAAGAAAGGAAAAAAAACCCACAAAAGCAAGAACTCCAAACCCAGCATCAACCCAGAACTCCATCTACACTCAAAACAGCCAAATACAAACAAAGATCCAACAATAAAAAACCCAACTTTTTCATCAAAAATCAAAGAAAACCCAAAAAATCACAACTCTCACTCTCCCATAAGATTACCAAGAAAAACCCACAACATCCCCCATAAACAAACAAAATCATCACATCAAACTACATTCAAACCACAATAGATTCACAGAACCAAACTCCAACTTTAAATACCATAGTAAATCAAACTCTAACCTCAGAGAAGCAAAGAATGCCACCCAAAGAGAGCGAATGTGAGTCCAAGATTGGAAGAACGGCAGAGAAATAACAAAGACTGCAAAGAGAAAGAGAGAATGGGATTTGTGATGAATGAGTTTTGAAAAAATTAGAGAATAAAAAAACAATGAATATAATCTAATCAAACCTCAGAACCAGTGTATAGATCAACGATGAGTTTGGCTGGTGAAACTGAGGTGAAGGAAAGAGTTTTCTCAAAGGTATAGATCAGTGATTTTGGTTTTCCCATGAGGTTTCTCAAAATCCAAGGATTTGGTTTTACGGCCAAATCGGCCGTAAAACCAAATTCAAGGTTTTAGGCCAGTCAAAGGTATTTGCCTGGTCAAAGGAAACCAAAATCCTTCAAAACAAACAGCTGCACATAAAAAGTGGTGTATTTGGAGTTACATGTAACTCCAAATACACCAAAACAAACAGCACCTTAATTATTTCGACCATCCTCTTGTCCGTATCAATACAAGGCTAAATTCCATGTGAGCTTGGACCACAAATGGAAGGCCCCTGGTAATCTTTTCATAGCCTGTCAAAAGTATCACTCTTTCATTGAGAACGACGTGTGTTTTTTATCATCTTACAAATAGTTACTGTTGCATATTTTCATACATGTCTCCCGTGATTCTCTATATGATGAAAGTTCTACCATAAGTACTTGCTATAAATCTAGTTACACAGCATGCCTGATGATTCCATTGAGTACCAAAATACTAGCACAACAGTAGTACAAGTTCTTGATAAGATGGAGAAAAGTAGGGCTAAAGATGGAAAAATTTCAGCCCTTCGAAAAGGAGCATGGAGTGAGGAAGAGGATTCACGGCTGAGGAGATGCATGGAGAAGTATGGTGCAATAAAATGGTGCGACGTGCCTTCTAAAGCAGGTGTACATATTCTTCTCTTTCATTACGTTTCTTCATTTTATCTTCTTCATTATTTGTTTGAGAATCTTTATACATGTAAGCTGCATGTGAACAATGGTTTTGAAGGTCTGACTAGATGTCGGAAGAGCTGTAGGCTTAGGTGGCTGAACTATCTCAGTCCAAGTATCAAGAGAGGGAGGTTTGAAGATGATGAGGAGGACCTTCTCATCAGGCTCCATAAACTGCTTGGCAATAGGCAAGTATTTAATTTGTTACTATCAAGCATGGCTAATATGCACATTAACTTATCTCTTATCATCATCTTCACGACATAGACTGAAAAGTAGAAATTAAAGAGAAAGGAAAAGCCTGGTAAGTCCACTACTGTTCTTCATGTGAACGAAGGCAGATGCTATGTCGACTATATATATTCAAACAAATTAGATGTGAGTTTTCGTTTAGATCAAGGGAATCACCATTAATTAACTTAGTTTAATGATCTAAATTATGCTCATATCTCTAGAAATGATTGATTGATTAACGAGGGTATCATTTGTAAGTTCTCAGGTGGTCACTAATTGCAGGAAGACTTCCAGGAAGAACAGCCAATGATATCAAGAATCACTGGAACACTTATTTAAGCAAAAAGATTATCACCACAGAGAAGTCATGGAACCCTAAAACTATAGCTAAAGGTACCACCAGTGTAAAGCCAAGGGAGAAAAAAGGAGAATTTGAGATCATCAAGCCACAACCTCGGACTATTCCAATGACTTGGAGCTGGTCGAAGGATCAACCAGAAAAAGGAGAATTTAAGATCATCAAGCCACAACCTTGGACTATTCCAGTGAATTGGAGGTGGTTGAAGGATCAACCAGTGCACCGAGGACATTTTCAAGACAAGTCTGGAATTAATATTGCAGACCCACTACGGTCATCAGTGAACAATAATGTCACAAGGGAAGAGAGTGCAACAATCATCCCTGAGAAGCTTGATGATGTCTTCTTAGGCATTGATGATATGACAGTTGGGGAAATGCAGAACAACTTTGAGGTTGGGAATACTGGAGGAAATGGAGATGAACAGTTCTTTCTGCAAGAAGATGCAGGATGGGCTGCCTTTCTTCTGGATTTGAATCTCTAGAACATTTTACTAATTTTATGTTGTTTTCTAATTATTAATCTTGCAATGAATAAGCATGATCTTGTGGGCCCCAGCCTTGTTTCCATTCATTTGTAAAGACCTTTCAAGCCGGGATTCTTGACCTCGTTCCATGCAAACCTTGAAAAACCGAGAGAAGCTTGTTCACATTATTTGGTAGCCATCTAGTTCTCACTTTCTCTCTCCTAGAAACCTTAAAAAGGCTGAGATGGAGCTCATTGAGCTTTCTTCTACTCTCTCTCTATCTCACCATCAAAGGTTGAAGCTTTTGGTCTCTTCATGATGACACTAGTTTGCTTAGTGTTTTTCGCCAAAAAGCAAGATCCTTCCAGAGCCACAAAGCATCTACTCATGCCAACCCAATCATGCGTGGCTCTTCACATGTCCCTGAGTCCATGGTTCAGGAGCTCAAAGGAGACTCCTTTTGTGTTTTTATTTTTTTGGCAATCGGTTGGGGATGTGGCTGATGAGAAGTTGGAGTTTAACAAGATGTTCAATGATGGTATGACTAGTGATTCGGTGCTTGTTGATGATGTTGTCATTGTGACTTTCAGGACGTGTTTTATGGGTTGAAGTCATTCGTTAAAGTTGGTGGAGGGACTAGAACTATGGCAAGAGCTATAGCTCATGTTTTTCCTTGTGATTTAAGTACACTATTCTTGATCTGCCTCATGAGATTAATACTGTGAAGGAAGCCATTAGTCTTGTTGAGTATGTTGGTGGTGTTAGGTTTGTCTCTGCTCCTCTTGCTAACACCACTCTCTTGTTGGATAACTTCTAATACCCCAACATATAGCATGTCAAAGCCATTCTCACAGCACCACAAGAAGTTGCTTTAGTGTCGACTGGAGTCTTAGAAGTTGAAGGATTCTCTTTTAGGTAAGTAATCCCCGAGAACTCATGTTTTCATTATTGGAAGAATTTCTTTTTCTTGCCAAAAATTATTATCTATTATTTTTATTATGATATCCCTCGCTTATTGTTATTAATCATAAAAATTATTTATTGTCGAATAGGTATTTTCATGTATTTTCGATTTGTGGCCTTAATTAGCTATAAACTTAGTATTTATGTTTTGGTTTGTTATTTTTAGAATGACTACTACTTATCTTGAAATGTTAACGCATCATATATATTAGAATATTTGGTTGTAACTCAGCTCCTTTATTTATCTATTTGTTCGGATAATGATGGGGTTACGATCATATTATGGTATGAGGATAAGATCAAAGCTCTTGAGTTAATATATAGTCGATGCTTTTATGTTTTAAAGAGTGTATGCTAATTATTGATAATATTGAGACGATGTACAGTTCTATGGGCATATATGTGTTTAGAGAAAATGTTAATGGGGAGTGAATGTTAGATGTGAATACATCAAGAGAAATGTTGTACTATAACTCCGAGGCAAGGTTGAGTCTTGAATGATGTGTTTTAACTTACCTGCCTAGTTTGGAGATCATAGCTTTTCCTTGATGGTATCCTCAATAAAATTGTGAGGTTGGCACTTTGTAAATAAATTAAATGATTTGGTGGTTAGGAGTCAATATTTCAAGGTTTATTGGGCTGGATTAGTACAAATTAGATACTTTGACATTCTATGCTCATGCATGAAATTGCTAGAATGAATTTTTAAGTTATGATAATGAGTTGAATGGGAATTGGGGCCTAAATTCGAAGGTCATAGAAGCACAATTTTCAGATGGTTAAAATTTAAAAGTTGTAATGGTTTGTTTGATTTATCTACCGCCCAAATTTAATATTTATTGGATATGTATTCTGTAAGATATGATCAATTCTAGTTAACATGTCTTGGAGGTATTACTGTGTAGACATGCAGATTTAGAGGCCAGTTTCCGGATTTAATATGTAAAATTAGGCAAAGTGTTCAGAATAGAAAATATTCCTTATTACCATGACCTTCAATTTGCAAAATTTCATGTTTATTGGATTTATAGATTATGAGTTATGACCCATTAAAAAGACTTGCACATGATGACATCTATATGCAGAATCTTCAGATTTAACATGATCTTTCTCATTCTCGGAGACTAAAATTGGGTCAAGTATTAAACAAGGAAAAGGTTCAGAATTTTCCTAAGTTACTTACTACAAAATATCTTTGCATTTGATGTTAAATTCTGGGAGTTATGCATTTTGGAATGAGACATATTAGAAGTATTGTTATGCAGAGCTTGTGAGATATAAATGTGCATAGTGATTAGTTTTTAGTAATGATTTGGGAAATTACTTATTTAATTTTGTAAGTAATTTTACGTATTTTCGAGTTATTTTTTTCCTAAATTGGGATTATGAAATTGTATATTTCATTTGTTTGAATATTTGGAAAAATTCATGAATATTCGGCATTTCAACCTTGAGTTTTTTGTTTGAATGCTTTGGTCTCCAAATGAGCGATATGCAACCACATCGCTGAGGGGTTAAATCATGACCTTGTCGACAAGTAATTTTGGGAAAGTGAGACTCGAGTCTAGCACCGTGTCCGTTCGGTGAAATAATCAACGGCCACTCGGTATTCAATCTCGGGTCACTGAGGGTAAATAAATGATATCTCGTTATTTTTGGCTCGGATCATCACCGAGGATAAACAAATGACCTTTGCACTTACAGTGAATTTGGAGACTTACTCTTGAATTTGTTATTTTTTTGGGTTTGCCCTTTTGATTTTTGAATTTCGCAAAAAAACACAAATATTTGTCCCCGCCTTTGAAATTTTTCTCGTATTTTTTTGATATCGTATTTCTGGGTTTTGAATTCCGAATAATCATATTTGTAAATATTCTTTATTAGAATATTTCACTTTGTATTTTGTTTTGTTTAAATTATGTTTTGAAGACCTATGCTCATTTCTCGCGAATAATTATTCACGATTCGAAAACCCTGGGTATTCTTTTTGATTTTTAGTTATCTTGAATAGCGTTACTACTTGAGAACTATACCTCCGTTGAACCATTTATTTTTGTATTTGTTTAAACTATGTTTAAACTTTGAATTATTCTTAATATCCGAAATCGAGATTCAGTAAAAAGTCATTGTTTTAAAACAATTTCTGGATTACTTACTGGGCTAGTGAGCTCATGGATTTTCTTTAAATCCTTTTCAGATCAAAAGTGATAGATCGGCGTGGATCTTGAGAGATTGTCTGTAGTTGTTGTCTTATCCTATTGTAAATGTTAAGTTCTTGTTATTGTGTATCCCACTGTATTTTTGTATTTTTGGACTTCTATATCCAAGTATTGTGTACTTTGTAGAGTTTGTAATCTTGTAACTCGATTTGGGTTATTATAGTTTTGCCGATCTGGATCGGATTTTGAGGCCTTGCAGGGCCTATGGGGCTCACGCCTTGTGGAGTCTGCATGTCGGTTGTCTCGCATGCACGGTCCGGTGAGCCGGGTTCAGGGCGTGACAGATCTAGCATGCATGGTGGTTTAATTATTCCCTGTGACGAAATCATTTGCTTAATAAATGCATGCATGATGATGCATTTCTAGTGTAACATGATAATTATTCAACGACGTGTTTATAAGAGGAGGATATAGTACACCACTGGTGATTTTGAGATTATCCTACTGTAAGATGAGTTTTAATTTTATAATTAATCATGAAGTTATAGGTTTATTAATTCTATATTAATTTATCCTGTATTCTGATTATCTAAATGTGACTTGAATAATAAAATGATTGGTATTCTCTTAATAGCAGATGTACGCAGTATATGTAATTTTCTTTTCATTTTATGGTTTTTCTATGTATAGTAGAGCAATTAGTTAGAGGTCTTTTTTTGGAAACCCCACCAAAATATACCAATAAAATGCTCATATATGTATATTACTTTTTTTTTTTTTTGAGTAAAGTGGATAAACCACTAATTTATTAAATAAAGAGTAAAACAGAGTAGTACAAGGTGCAAAAGTAGTAGCGAGAAAAGAAACTAGAAAGAAAGAAAACTGTAGACCTCACCAGAGATGAGGAGAACAGAGAGAAGAGACAACATAAAAAAACACAGTAAAAGAGAAAAACTGGAGCCGGTGAGGTCAACCATCTGGAGACATAGGCCAGTCCAGAAACGAATGCAACGGATTACTCTCGGCTTGAGTCGGGCGCCCGGCTACTTTTCGGAGAAGTCGGTGGATCTGGAGCTCAGGAAGTTTAAGGAGCGCTTGATCTTCTGAATGTCCTCAGAAGCTTCCTGTGGGGAGACTCCAAGTCTGCGGATAACCAAGTAAGAACCAAGTTAGCAGTTTTGTATAAGGTAGAGGAAATATGAGAACAACTATGATTAAAAATACGATTGTTGCGTTCCAGCCAAATAGTCCAGAAAATGGCTCTTGTGCAAAGGTCCCATAGATTTCTAACGGAGGGATTCAAAGAGGGAATCCAGTTGGTCCATATATCTGAGACTGAGGAAGGTAGGGTTTCGAATCAAAGCAGGGCACTTGAAAAAGGACCAAATACGAGAAGAGAAGATACAGTTTAATAAAAGGTGGTCCACTGATTCGGAGTTATTGTGACAAAAATGCATGTAGTCGGGTGGCGTCACTGGATTGCAACCTTTCTTGAATAAGTTCTCAGCAGTAAGAATCTTGTTATCCCAGTGCTAGCGAGAATAAAAGTAATTTTTGCTAGGAGATTTTAGATTTTCGGAAATTGGAATAGAGTTGGGGAGCGGAGACCTCCGTCAATTAGAAGTTGTAGAAAGATTTGACGGAGAAATTTCCGTCTTTATTTAAAGACCGGGGAGTAAGAGTCTTCGATTTCACTTGCACAATCCGGAAAAATTTAATAAAGAGTCAAAATCTTCGAGATGTGGTACATTCGAAAAGGATTAACATGGTTATTAACCATGAGAATAAAATGTTTTTAAAGTAATCCACGGATTGGAGCAGTCCGAGAAAAGAGATGTCCAGTGAGTTTGTTGGGGATTGGCCATCCGACCATCTATCGAGAACCGAATAAGGTGTTTTCACCATTACCAACTGCCTTGATTAAGCAGGCACGGAATGTGGGTAAAATGGTGTTGATTCCTGCCCAGAAGAAAGATTTATTTCTTGGTAGTTGTGAATACAAGATCTTTGGAAGAATCACTGAAATTGAAATAGTTGGCTCACGATTATGTTGGACCCGGCCAGAAGAATTGGTGTGGTGATGAATTTCCACCACCATTTTTCCAAGTAAAAGCTTTTGTTGAATTCACGTAAATCAAGAATACCCTGACCACCCATACTACGAGGTCGACGGATCCTTTTTCAAGCAATTAATCTAATTCCTTTTCGAGCCAAGATCGGGGACCTTTCCATAGAAATCTCTCCCGATTTTTGTCAATTTCATGAATGACCCATGCTTTGGAAGTTTGAGACCCGACATCCGATGGCGGTATAGAAGATAACACGGAATTAATTAGAGTTAACCTTCCTCCTAATGAAAGATAGATTGCTTTCCGAGTGCAGCTGCAAATGCGAACGAGAATCGATCAAATTAGACCAGTCAATTCTTCTGGGTCGTCTACCAGAAAGGGGAATACCCAGGTAAGTGATGGGGAGACAATCTGCTGCAATTAAGAATTCTCTGAGAAGAGGAGAGCGGTTGGAAGCCAAAATTGGTGGAATATAGGCAGCTTTTAGAGAAATTGATTGAAAGGCCAGAGTAGCCTTCAAATAGATAAAGAATTAACTTAATGATTTTAAGATCTTCGTGTCCCCCAGCTGAGAAAATAATAAGATCATCAGCATATTGTAAATGGCGGATCTTTGTTTGATTGATCAAGTTGAACTCTAATCAGAACCTTGGAATTTATCGCGTGGTAAAACATAGCGCTTAGAGTATCACATTTGCTAAAAGCAAAAGAAGGGGTGACAAAGGATCGCACTGTCTCAATCCTCTTTTTAGCGCGGATATAACCCCGTCGCGAGTTCCATTAATGAGTGTCCTGAGTTTTTGGCGGTTTGAGAGTGTGTGTATCCAAGAGATCCAGTGATTTACCAGAAACCTCAAAAGGTGCGAGAATCTCGAGGAAGAAAAATTCCGATCTAAGAGTCAAGGCTTTAGCAAAATCCACTTTAAAAGCAAAGCCAAGGGTTCTCCTTTTTTGGAGATTAAAAATCACTTCCTGGCAGCAATGATATTATCTGCAATGCATCTACCCTTAATGAATCCAGATTGAGAATTATCCACTAAAAGACCAATCTTATGACTCAACCTGATGGCGAGAATCTTGGAAATGATTTTGCAAGTAGAGTTGATAAGACTGATGGGTCTGTAATCAGTGACCTCAGTTGGGGTATTTGTTTTGGCAATTAGAGCGATGTGAGACAGTTGACTCTTTCAAAGTTGATAGTGCCATCATAAAAGTCGCTACAGATTTTGAATAAATCCTCCTGAATAAGGCTCCAGTGTTTTTGAAAAAAGAATATTGAGAAACCATCTGGACCTGGTGCCTTATCAGCGTTAAGCTCAAACACCGCTTGTTTAATTTCATCATGAGTAAAAGGAAATTCCAGCATAGATAGATCAACTCTATCCTTGAAATTAAACAAATAATGCCAGTTGAGAAGGAATCTATGAGTAATCGAGTACCAAAGCTGGGATTGATAATGATCGGTGAATACTTTCCCAATTTCTTGGTTCCCTTCAATCCAATTCCCCATTAAACCTTATTTTTAGGGATGAAATTTCTATTTTTTCCTACCATTAGCCATAAGGTGAAAAGAATTTTTGTATTTGCATCACCTTCCTTGAGCCAAAGTAATTCGAGAAACGTTGTTTCCAATAAATTTCATCTTGTTTTATTAAAAGTGTAGAGCTCCGGATTGAATATGTGAGAAACGAGTGATTCAATCTCAGAGAGAGATCTACTTTCACGAAAGGTATCGAGTAAGTTTAGTTCGGTAAGTAGATTTTTCTTGTGCAGATTAGAAGCACCGAAATTTTCTTTAGCCCAGATTCGAAGTTTAGATTTTACTAACATGAATTTTTTAGAGATGATGTAGGCCCCACAACCAACAAAGTTTTGATCGACCACCAACTTTGAATTAAATTTTCTAATTGATCATTGGAATACCATGATTTCTCGAATTTGAAGGTTCTAGTGCGTGAATAATGGTTTCCAAAGTCCAGAAAAATAGGGGAGTGATCAGAACCAATTCTAGGGAGTGAACTTTGAAAGGTTCTAGAGAATATCGGTGGCGAGTCATGCGAGTAAAGAAATCTATCCAATCTAACCCAGATCGGTTCGAGATTGACCATTAGTCAAGTGAAAGTTTACGCCCGTGTAAAGGAGAGATCGATAAAGTTGAGATCTCCTAAGAACTTTTGGGAATAAGCAATATCCCTAAGATTAGGATCTCCTTTGTTTTTATCACTCAAAGTGAAAGGAGTGTTTTAAATCTCCGCAGATTAACCAAGGTAGATCATGTAAATTTTTTTAATAGATCGGGAGTTCGTTCAAATCAAGTCTCAAGGGATCTGGTATTAGGGTCCATAAACACTAGTGCAAGCCCATTTAGTATTGAGGGAAGGTTAGTGAATTCCATTGTAATTGAGAAGGACCCAATGTGCAATAAAGTACCCGTGACACGAGAACTATCCCGAGTGATAATGATACCACAGCTGAGTTCAAGAGCGGGGAGGTAGTTAAAAGAATTAAGTCTCGAACCACCAATAGACCTCCATATAGAATTATGAATTTCTTGGAGTTTAGTTTCTTGTAAACATACAATGTACACTTGAGAAGAATAAATAATGTCTTTAACTAAATGGCGTTTTAGAGGAGTGCACTCAAGACCTCGACATTCGGGATAGAATAATCATAAAAACAGGGAGGGTCTAACAATCTGATCTCGAAGGAGATCCTGAAGGGAAGTAGAGTTCCAGCCCTAGAAGTTTCAAGATTTCAGTACTTTTAACTAAACATTTATGTTTATGGATTCGGTGAACCTTGAAATTTAACACCACATGCATTACTATAATTGAAAAACTGAGAATCAGTCCAGGAAGAAAAAGTAGCTGCATTAAGAGAAATAGAGGCGTCAAAGTCTCGAGGGTCAACGAGAACTTTTTCTTGGAAGATCACAGGTGGGATAGGAATAAACCCGAGCTTCTTCATTCCAACGGCCGGAGGGTTTCTTGGGTCGGTCACTTCTTCTGATATGCTGAAGATTTTGACCAGGAATGGAGGCTACAGCAGGGTGCTTTCCAGGTAGTGAAGAATCAGGGACTTTCTCAGTCAGCGTATCTGAGTGAGGTTCATTTTCACTAATCAATCCAATTCCTGAAGCAGGTAAAGTATCAATAGTCAGATCGTCTGGGTGAAAACCAGAATCAATATGATTAAGATTCTCCTCATTCAGAAAATGATTGTCATCTGCGATCACATCCGAGGGAATGTCATCGTCTTCTCCCCAGTCCAGTAATTCATCATCTGATTGATCATCCCGTGGGGTAATAGGTGGTGTGGGGTCTTGAGAAAAGAATTTTTCAGAGTTAACAATAAGAACCAAAGTCCAACCACCATGGACAAAAATCCATTTATAACCATCAGGAATAAGAATATTCGGTGGTAGATGATTTAAGTATGTGGGTAAGACATCAGAATTAGAGAAGTCGGTGTCCTTAGTTGAAATGATTTCTTTTCCTTTATCACCAGTAGGAGAAGTTGAAGAAGAGATGCCTTGATTAAACACAGTTTTAGGCCTATAATTTTGATCAAAATTGACCAAAGTCTGGTTTTCAATTAAAGAGTTTTGATTTAATAAAATCCAAAAGGTTTGATGATCGAGTATCCAAATCCGATGCTTGATCAAATCACTGAGGAATTAGCTTTGATCAGGTGTAACAAATCCCGAGGAGAACATATCTCATGAGAATCCACTTTATGAGTCTGCATGCCTTGGGATTGGATCAAATTTGAATTGTTGAGAGAATCTGGAGAATCATGATCTCGAGGCGATCCCGACATGGGCAAGCGTCCAAGATGATCAGGTGAAGCGTGATCACGAGGGCATCTCAACAGCCATTGCGTGAGTTTCCATCACGTGGCATTGTGGCGTAAAGGCATCCCTCCTTCCCTCGTTTCTCTCTCGAGAGATCGGAGGAATCTGGGATCAGTGGGAGATCATCGAGCTCCGGCTTTCCTTGGCCAAGGACAAGCCGTCAGAGGCTCACGGCGGAGATCGGAGGGTTTCTCCGAGGGAAAAGCGGAGGTCGGGAAGAGGAGACGGCAGACGGTTTCCAAGCGAAGAAGCGGTGGTCCATGAATCATCTTCGATCGATGATCGGAACGCCATCATCTTCAAGAATGACTTTGAAGCTTCGAACTCCCACGTCAACAGTCATCTCAATAGGGAAAGAGGTGGGGATTTAAGCCGCACCAGAACACTCATGTGTTCAAGGGATACATCTTCATGTTTACGGACAAAGATAAGCTCTCCCAGAGGTCTTAACACTTCCACAATGGAGTCCCAGTTCCAGCAGTGGAGAGGGAGATTAGTTAATCTTATCCGATTATAATTCCGTGACCACTACGTGAGACCCAAACTCCGGGTCCAATGTGAGAAGTCGATGGAGCAAAGGGCCATGCTTGGTGGAGAGAATGAGATGATTTAATTTAACAATGTCTGATGCTGCTTTCGCTGAGAAAAGGGTGAGAATGAAGAGGTCGCCAAAAGGAGTGATGTTTTCACAATGATCAGAGTTCAGATGGGATGGTAGCGCATCATGGAGGGATTTAACGCTCGCATTCCCCGATAATACCTTGATGATCACCCGTCTCTTGAGGTTTTCTTTGGATTGGATGATAGCTTCGGTGATAGGAAGAGAAACTCTCAGAGAATTGGCTTTTGGTAAAGGGCGAGAAATTGGAACGTGTAGCAAAGGTTTGGGAGGCGGGAGGTTTCTCTTTAGGTTATGCTTCGCAGGGGGATGTTCCGAAGAAGAAGATTTGAGTGGGCATCTAGCTGCAAAATGTCCAACTCCCGAGCAACGTCGGCATGTAAGTTGATGTCGGCAGTCATCAACCTTGTGACCAGATCTAAGGCAGCGTTTGCAGATTTCTTCGATCTCTGGAGATCGGCGGCGCTTCAGCGAGGTTGTAGACTCTGGTGGAGTTGATCGACGAATCGTCGGCCAAAGTAACACTAACCTTTCTTTGGGGAATTTCTTATTTATAAGAGGCCCCTCACCGAAGGAGAAGAGTGGAGTGAGGCAGCGATGAGGAGTTTCATGAAGCGATCGTTTTCCATCCCGCGACACGCTCGTGAGGGGCACGCTGACCTCGAGGCACCTCCGCGGTGTCCGCTAAGTGAAAAACGAGATAATATTACTTTTATCAACTGAATTAATTTTAATCTTAATCAATATTTTGATCTAGAATATATGCTCGTTTGGTAGAAAGAGGTATATAAGAATATCAATACCATGGGATCCTGATCTATTGTTCTAATTTACACCTTGCATATCAATAGGAGAACAACATAGATTAAAATGATATTAACATAAAATGCAAATTATTGTTTTTATTTTTTTGAAAAAAATAGATAAACCATATATATTAAGAAAAACAAACTAACGTACAAAGACCAAACGGAAACAAATTCATAAGAAGTGGAGAACAAAACACAATAGAAAATAAGAAGAAAAACGACAATATGAAACTCGAAAGAAGGATGAAAAGAGAAAACACATAATTAAGATAGCATGCGGGCACCCTTCAAGAATCAAAAACATGCTGGCCACATTGGGTCTACTAGGTAGCCATCAAATTCTCAGCAAAGTTGAGGCTTCTTTTAATTGTTGCGGTCATCTCCTCAAGCTTAGTCTTTTTTGCAACTAGAGCTGCATTCACCAAGACAATAAGCAAATAATCAATTTTCAAAATTATTTCTTTCTAGCCAAATAAACTAGCAAATTGCCCTAATAAGAAGGTTCCCAAGTCCAAGTAAATTTAAAAGTTATTTCCCCCATAAAGACCAAATCTCCTTCAGCAATGTTTGGGATATTGAACATGCTGGCAAAGTGTGACCAGATCCTAGTAGCAAATTGATAGGCTACTAGAAGGTGATCCACTGTCTCTTCTACCTCTTGGCAAAGTATATAAGTAGTAATCAAGATTTCGTTACAACCACACCTAGGATATACATAGTCAAAATTTTGGAGTCTCACGCAATCCTATTAAAGATTTTAATTTTAAGAGGGCAAGCACCCTTCCACAAAGGTTTGCTAAAGGGACAACACAACCTATCATCAATCCGAAAATTGTAAAAGGATTTAATCGTGAAGGTCCCATTTGAGTTCTATCTCCAATATCTTGAGTCTAAGCCTTCTGATTACATTGAGTTGATATGATCTAGGAGTGTAAAAAGGTTATTGTTAAAATGGACAATTAGCAATAGAAAAAATATAAATAATTATGAAGGGGTTCTATCCTACATGATAGAGATCTGCCCAAATATCTTTGAGTCCTTTCTTCTCTAAAATGCAAATTGTTGGTGAAGTGTGTGGAATCTTCAATTATTACAAGACTATACATGCATGAGGATATATATATACATAACTTCAGTGTTATAATATTTATACTATATAGTTAATTTCAACTCTGTTACTATCAACCTAACCCTATATTACTTAATTAGACTATCTTTATAATATGGGAGTTCAACTCCCACTCAAAACAATGATGAGGGTATTGGTTTGTCCATATTTATCAATATATATATTATTTATTAAGAAATTTAGCTGAAATTGGTTGCAGTATTTTAGAGTTACTATTTTATTCAATATATTCATTTCTTTATTTCAATAAAGATATGGTTTATCTATTTTAATTAACATAATATCAAATTTCTTTTATAAATGCGGACAAATTTTAAACCCTCAACTATTGCATTGGAAGGCCATCAAACCCTCAACTTTCACTTACGAGGGAAAAATACTACTACTGTCTTACTATAGGGTGGTTTTCAAGTTTTTTTTTTTCATTTGTTTTAATGCACACGATCTTATTTACACACTAATAAGCTTCGACCCACGTATTTAGATTAGGTGCTCATGGTAGTATTTTGCTTTTGAAACCCTATATTGAGCCCCAAAACCAGCGTAAAATAAGAGCATATGTGCTTGTTGAGTTGCTCCATGTCTATACACATTCTAACACGTGCTTGTCAAATTTTCATAAGAAAAAACATCCTATTTACACTTGACATAGAGAGAGTCAAACTTTTGAGCTGCTGTATAGGAGTTGAACTGTCTCATTTCCATAATATCAAATTAAAACTAATATAGGATGAAATACAAATTTTTTTGGATTTCCTTATCTTAAATGGGACCATTTCAATGGATTTTTTTTGAGATTTCCTTATCTTAAATAGCACCATTTCTTTGTCAAGTGACAGGAAAAAGTTTGTCATCTTGTCAAAAGAAAAAAAGAAAAAAATAGTATAGATTATCTTCGTGTGTCAGAGCTTTAGATAGAGATGGACGTCTCCCGCGCGCATGAAGGTGAACCCATTATATCATCCAGGGAGTTTTAATATTTGGTTGTCCCTTATAAATTTATTGAGGATTATAAAATATGATGGTACTTAACATCATATTTTATCAAGGTTTATGCATTTGCAAAGCATCATTATGCCTTCAAGTTTTAAAAATAAGCGAGACTTGAATTAACGTAAGCCTTCCAAAGTGGAATGTGCTGAAAGAAAGAGCTGGGGGCTAAAAAAAAAGACAAAAGGAAGCAACTAAAAGAAGAGATCTCTAGCGCGGCAGAGCTCCAAAAGCCAGAAAGGACAAAACAAATCTCTGGAGAAGAGGGAGCGAAGAGGGTTTAGTTTGCCAAAATAAGCAAGCTCGTCAGCAACGTTGTTGTCTTCCCGGGGGATAGCGATCATGGAAATATCGGGGAAGGCCCTGAGTAGACGCTTAAGCTTCTGGGCTTCAGTATTGAACTTCCAAGCCACGCAGGGATGATGGTTTTCAATCAAATTTAAAATCCCGGGGCAATCACAACAGATCCGAGAAGGTGTCCAGCCACGCTCCAAGCAAGCTTCCAAAGCCAGCGCCATAGCAGACAATTCAGCCGCAAGTGGAGAGGAATGAAAAGCACCCTGAGATCCTGCAAGTAAAATTTGACCATTAGAGGCAAGGATAATGAACCCCATCCCAGAAGAGTTGGTGACAGAAGACCATGAGGCATCAGAGAAGATGGAAATTGAGGGGGATGGGGAGAATGAAGAGAGAGGCTTAGAAAACTCCCTGTAGATCTTGCCGGAGGCCAAGAAGAAATCAGAACAAAGAGAGAAGGCTCTGTCCGCGAGGGTATCAAATCTGGGCTGCAGGTTTTTAAAAATAAGATTACACCTCTCTTTCCAAGCGAGCCAAGCCAGAGAAGCAATAAGGGCCCTGGCCCAGGCACCACTGGATCGAGAGAGATTCGGAAAGGTTAGCCAAGTTCCAGATGAGAGAAAGTCAGGAGCATTAGCCGAGAGGCCAATCGACTGCAGGATAGAGATCCAAGAGCAAGCAAGCTTGGAGCAAGACCAAATAATGTGCTCCGAAGTTTCTTCTTCAAGCCCACAAAAAGGGCATAAGGTGAAAGGGCCAATATTAAGCCTGTAAAGCAACGCACCAGTAGAGAGTTTCCCATGCATCAGTTTCCAAATAAAGAATTTTACTCTTGGGATAGAACACAATTTCCAGATTTGGTTCCAGCCATCCCAAGGGTTAGAGCACAAAGCATTGGAACTGATGGTGTCATACACCGAGGCAGCAAGAGTGGCCTTATGATTTGGAGAAGCCCAAATCCAAACAGGATTACCCAAATGATCCATCGAAAAACGCTTGAGCGTATCCCAGTTGAAATTGATGCCAAATACCAAATTAAGAAGGGTTTCATTGAGGCCATCCAAGCCAAAGAAGTCAGAGATGGTTGCTTTTTACTGAGACACAAGATGGTATTGAAGTCTTCTGCTGACATACAGTTTTTTTTTTTTTTTGTTATATATAAAATTCATACATTACTTTTTCATTTGATAAAAAAAAACACAACCAAAGAACAACAAGGGGTATATCATCCACTTAATTTGAATAGATTCAGATTAGAAAAATAAAAAAGTAAAAATAAATAAAGAAACAATTCAAACAAAGGGTTGATGGCATCCTAAAGACTAATAAAGGGATGTCGTCCATCCAGACGGCACAATCAGGGGATGATGAATGGTGAGATCGGACGTTAGCCAGGACCATTGTGATGATGGATTGTGATTAGAGAGCAAAAGTCTCTATCTATCCGCAATTAACACACTGTATTGGTTCAAGCTGAGGACCATTTTCTTGGATGAAGGTTCAGCAGACTTGGCTTCTTTCATATGCATAACGAGAATCACTCATTGAAGAGGTGATAGAGAGAATCACTCATTGAAGATATGATAGCGAGAATCACTCATTGAAGGGGTGATAGCGAAAGAGGTGGAGCAGAGAGGCCTTTCGAATGACCAAAACTCAGGAACAGCCCCACTTTTACAATAAAAGAGTTGGCATTTTATTTTATTTTTTTGGAAGTTAAAAGATTTTTTAATAAATTCGTTTCTCCACCTTACTAAAAAAAAAAAAAAATTTAAAAATTTATATGTAATTTATCTACATTTGTTATTTAAAAAAAACTGTATTAATAAATGACATTCACAAAGATGTTGATTGACCACCCTATAACATAAGAGTGAATTCTCAAGTGAAAAATCTGAGGGTTCATTAAGAGTTTATGGATTATTCATATTTATTAAATACATGAATCAAAGAGCTTGTAGCCTAGCGGTACCCCGGATCCCCTCGTATGTTCCTGACCGTGCTTCCCAGTTTCAAGAGGGTGAGGACATTGTGGCAATTCCCCCGTCCGCGTATGCTCTGAGAGTTGGCGTTTGTCGCCCTATCTCAAAAAAAAAAATATTAAATACATAAGAATCTGGAGGTAAAACTTTTAAATTAAAAGCCAAGGCCTCCTTAATTTGCCTAAGTGATCACAGCGACAAAAATGCTGCATATTTTCATTCCAGATGATATAATTAGACTTAAAGGGGAATATCATTGAAATATTATATTCCAATGTATATAAATATATATAATTCAGACATTTGGCTGGGACATAACTAAGGAATTTTTTTCATTTAAGTTAATTCCTTCCAACCAAGTCCATTTTTTTTTTTGAATGGAATGAATCTTCTTTTATTGTTTTTTTACATCTCAAGAGTTGAAGAAATAAATACTTAACAAATCAACTAGACTTGTTTGAATTTTTTTTTTAATGAAATATGGACAAGTTATGTGTCAGAAGCAAGCACAAGAGTGGAGTTAATTCCCTAACAGACTTGTGCTCTTACCATGCTTAAAGTGATGTTCGAAATCACCTTCTCTTTAGTAGGGCATAAACACTCTACATAAGGGACTCGGTGCTAATAGGAAAAAAATTATTGAACTATAGTATACATTCTAGATCTCTCTGTATGGATATCTCTACATTCATTATTTGAATTGGAGATATTGTTAATTTCAATGTTCTAAAACCCGACTTGGGGAGGGAGGATCTGGGAAGACTCCTGGGTCACGAGTTAATGGTCAAACTAATGTCAAACCGGGGTTGACCTAGTCACGAATAATATATATGCTATAAATTGCCAAGAATTTGAAAAAGAATAATATAAAGTATAACACACAAATAATCTTTTTTATAATTTATAGGTACCAACAAATAGTATAGTAACCCTAACAAATCTGACTTCTTTTAATATCATGTAACAAACTATTATAATTTATAAGCGTAATGATTAAAATGGATATGTATGGGGTAAAGAATAAGATATATTTGATGACTTTATTATATATATATATATATATATATATATATATATATATATAAATATAGATTTAAGATTAATTCTGATTATTGTTCTTAAAAGTTCAGTAATAATTAATATTTAATTGAATTATGCAAATGAATATTTATGTTACATGTGTTTTAGAATTAAGAGAAACATAAATTTTTATTTTTAGAAAATAGGAAAGTACAAAATTTTACTATAAAATAAATTTATATAAACAGAAAACATATGCTTTCTTTGGAATTTGAATCCAAGATGCTTAAGAAAATACCCAACCACTTTAAATACAGAAGGTTTCTAGCATAAAGTCTCCAGAAAAATTAAATTAATATTTATTATTTATAAGTCTGGATTTTTTATAAAATTTAATCCGTTGATCTAGCCAAATCCAGTTTAATCGGGTCCAACATACTTGGTCAAACCATGTTTCAAAACACTGGTTAATTTCCTTCCCTCCCTTGTCACTTGTTTATTTTTTTCCCTCAATTAATTTATGTGATTTACCTGCTTTTCTACACCTTTTTAGTTTTTATTGTTTATTTTTAATAATAATATGATAAAAATATATACTGTATTTTTAAAAAATTAAGGTCACTTTTTGCTTTGCTATCTTAGACATGTTTAAAGGAATCTTTTAGATGAGATTTAGGCTTTGTTTTGGTTGGGGGAGGGAGGAGGGGTGAGGGTGTCGTGGCGTAGGGTGTTGTTTGGTTGAGGAGTGAAGGGGGGTGAGAGGGGTGGCAGTGCACCCCTCCTCACCCTCCTCACTATAATCCACTCCCCAAATGGGGTCTTTGTGAGTTGATGTTTATCTGCTTTTTTATTTTTTTAAATAACGCAAAAATATCATTAACGCCTTCACCTATACGTAGAATTCCCTATCAGTATCATGATGATCGTTTGTTTTCGGGATCGTGAATATGCTTTTATCATGAAAGCATAATTTTTTGTTAAATATGAAAAATAGTAGATGCTTTCCAAAGTACGTTTTTCACCATTTTTAAGTTTATGAATAAAATATGACAAAAATAGGGTATGTTTGAACGATCATCGTGTGTTCACATTTTAACCAATATTTCGTCAATTATAATCAAGATGTTATGACTCCTCATAATCAAATAAATATTTTTTTCCCTAATTATCGTGTGTGTTTTTATAAACGTTTATCATATATTATATATCGTGTTATTATTATTATTCTACAATTGATTATTATATATATTATTACCTATTTTTATCAGACAAGGGCAAAATAATCAAATACACATTACACTCTTTCTCTCCTCCCCACTCCTCTTTTCAACTAAACAAAAAAATAAACTACTCCTCCACACCCTCCACTGAACCAAACACAATATTTTTCTCAAACCCTCCATACCTCCCTCACTCCCCTCACCCCCTCCTCCTCCCCTCCAACCAAACAGGGGTTAAAGAAAAATGTTTTACATGAGCTAATCAAATTTTCACGTAAGTTATATGAATGAAAATTATATATTTTAAAATTAGAGTTTTATTATTATAAATAGTAATAAATATTTATCAATATTAATTTTTTAAAAATAGCTATTAAATATATTTATTTTAATAATTAAAATTTCTAAAAATAGGTTGATGTCACCCAATATTTGCAACTAATATATCTAATATAGGCTGGCAGTCAATCACAGCCAGCATATAAATAATGGACCCGTCCGGGGACCACCATTTCAAAGGTTGAAGAACAAATAATGTATGCCGGAAAGGACCTATATTTGTTTAAATTTGTAATTTTTTTTTTTTTAAATGAAGTGTATTCAAACATGCAAATGATGAAAAAAAAAAATACAGTTATTTTCCCCAATCATACTTATCATTGTCACATGCTGACTCACACTGCCAAGTGGTCACAATAGTGGGCACATTTCTTGTCGTGTGTCATTGATGTCCAAATTAGACAACTTAATTAGCCTGAGCCCTAGTGTCGTAGACTGGTGGGTAGTTGAAAGATATTTTTCATATACTAGATATATATTTATATTTATTTTTTAAATATGGTTATCAATTGTGTTAATTGCCAAATACCCCTTGAAAGTTTCGTTTATATACATTTTCCCATCTTTAATTTTGGTATCCCCAAAAATACCCTCATTTTCTCTCCACTTATTTTTTTGACAACAATGACCTTCACGGTGGAGACACCTAGATTCGCCGGCGACAGCGTGGGAGTTCGACGGAAGTGCACCATCGCGGAGCTGGACCTCAATCGCTTTTGGATTTATGTGTTTCGCTCGTTGCTTTTTATTTTTTCTGGCAGCAATAAATGAGTAGACACGAAGATCAATGGTTTGAAGTCCGAGAACCCTTTAGAGGACTCGCATGGTGGAGAGTTGGATCTCAGACATGCTCCCGCCTGGTGTGGGCTGAGGAGAAAGAGGTCGTGGAGATCGCTGGAGAGGTCTGAGGAGCTAGTGGCATCGAAGAGGAGAAGGAGAAGAGTGAGGAAGGCGAGAACTTGGAGAATCATACTAAGTTTCTCGTCAAGAGACAAAGGAGAGGGAGAATGTAGTTACTGAGGAGATAGATGAGATGAATTAGGAGAAAACTTTAGATTAAAGTATGTTTCGCTTTAAATATATGTGTTTTCGTGTAACTTAGGTATTTTGCTGTTTAAAAAAATTTGTTTATGTTTAATAATATTGGTTCATGTTTAAGTTACAGAGTAGCGTTTAACACAAACATACAATTTTAAACGGAAACTGGGTTATTTAAGCAGAAACTAGGTTAGTTACACACAAACATACATTATATTTTGATTAATTTAGTACAATAATACATTATATTTTGATTAATTTAGATCCCAAAACTCTTTAGAAATTATTGGATTAAAAATTAAAATTAAAATTAAACTCAAATTCAATTGGTCTTTTTAAATAAATGCTTAAAATAATGTTTATAAGAAAATATCTTGGAATAAGAACTTTAGGGAATTAGAACATAAAAGAATCACCTTTTTATGGATATATGGATAAATCTCTAGACTATTTTACCATGGATTAATTCTTGTTTTATAAACTTTAGACTATTTTACCAGTACTCTTTTAAATCTTGTAGATTCCAATCAATATTTTCTTCCGATATTAGAAGTACATTAAACATAAAGATAAATTTTTAACGCTTTTACGCTTTAATAATAGTTGTTTTTGTTTTAGTTATTTTATTTCCGCTTATCAATCCGGGTTTTTGTCAAGCTAACACGCTTTCGCTTAATCGCCCCTTGCATCGCTTAATTTACTTGTTTTTTGTTTATCCGATTATGTTAGAGTGTATTGTTAAATGTTTTACTTTTAATTTGTTGAGTTTCAATAGTTTTTACATTATATGTTAATGGGTATCCCGATTAAGTTTACTAATTTTTGTTTAATAGTTTTTGGTTTTTGTCTCATGAATCACACTTTTTTACGCTTAACAATAGGTTTTTGTTTAAGTTATCTTGTTTTTGTTTAATAATTCGGGCTTTCGCTTTAATTTATCGCGCTCGCTTTAATAGTCTTGGTTTCTGTTTAACAATAGTTATTTTTGTTTAAATTACCTTGTTTTCTTTTATCAATCCTGGTTTGTGCAATCAACCCCATAATAAACATTCCTAACATTTCAAATTTATCCATACAAAAAGAATCGACATAAATCGGATGAATTTGAATTAAAAAAAAACACACACATACCAATTAAGAATTTCCAAGGTGATCGACATAAGTTCTAAATCGTTCCTTCCTCTCTTACAAAACACCGAATACCCTCCCCCTCCTCATCCTCATTCCGTTCGTCCGATTTCTTCAGCCTCTAAAGTACAACACATCTCTCATTAGTATATCGATTCTCGTCGGCCTCTTCCTTTTCAAGGCCGAGCCTTTCCCACCGACTTCACTCGCCAAGGCAAACCCGAAAAACCCATAGCAAATGTAAGGTGGTGATGAAAATGGTCAAGGCCACTAGAGATCCGCAGTGAGGGTCTCAATGTCTTTCAAAAAAATATTTGAAAGATGGGGAAAATCGGGTTATTTTTTTACTCTCCACCATCGTTGAGGGTAAAATGGAATTCAATCAAATGAATTAGACTGAATTAGTCGAAAGGGAAAAAAATAAAATGAAACAAAAAAGGAAGGGTCAGTCCGCAAATTCAAAAAGTCGAGGGGTTGTCTGTGAATTTTTTAAACTGTTAGGGGGTAAAAAATAATTTTTCCTTATCAATTTTATATTGGGCAGCTGTTGTGGGATTGTGCAATCTCTAAAGCAAGACTCGGTGAAGGCCGTGAAAAAATGTCACACCCACCCCTTCTACCGAGGTAAATGTGGCACCCATCGCTAAAAAAATTCCTTTTAACCCGAAACCCTCGACACCTCTCGAAACCAAATCGAAAGTTACAAATTACAATTTATAACTTTACACCAATCGCAGGATTCAAATACATAAATACAACAAATATAATAACTCAAATTTGTAGGGTACAACCGCTACAAGATCACGATACCAACAAATATAAAGAAAAGTATGGGACCCATCAGTAGCCTTGGACTTAACCCCGACTAGCTCTAAACTTGAACAGTGCAATCTAGGGTCTTGCTCCCTCGATAGCTACAAAAGACATTCTGGTCTGGTCAGAGTGGCTTAATAATTTCAAATATTCAAATACAAAGATATATAAAATATATAAATACCAACCTCTCAAAATAATTTTCCAACTTTTCCAAAATACCGTAATTCTAGCAAAAATACATTTTTAAAGTTAACTTTTGAAACATAAATTCATCACAAATCAATATCAAATCAATTTTCTAAGAATCCAAATTGTTGTGAGAGACCGCCTCCTAAGAGCGGGCACAATGGGCTTCACTCATCACAACCCAAAATAACAAGTAATATAAAAAAATCCATTCTCAATTCCACGTACTGAAAACTCTCCCCACTTAGCCGCGTCGCGACTAGGTTGGGAGCCGCCAAGGTCTTCGCGACTCGACGCTGGCCCATCGGTCCCCATGTGGCGACTCTAGATCCCGACGATAATCCAATCGTGGCTCTACGCTCCCACCCGATCCCGACAAATCAACACTCGTGTCCACCACGCCACCTCTAAAGGTCGGCCCGTGGGGACCCACTATCGCATAGAGTTCGGGCCTTAGCCCGCCGTCACCATCCAAAACCAATACGTAAATACAAACGAATAAAACAATCAGATAAATCACATCATAGGATCCTTATCCGAGACAAGCATTCACATCACTGAAAATAAACATCATTTCCACAAAGCCAATGTCAAAAAGTATAACAACGCATAAAACCAAGAAAATCCAGATCCATGATACCATTCCTATTCCGAGAATGAAAACCAATTCCACAAAATATTGCTCGGGAAAACATTTTAAAACGCTCATACGATTTCACAAATCATTCCAAATCAAAGCATATATAACCATCAAAAATAAATACATGAATTGAATAATTAAATCACATATACATGTATTTTTCACTATTCACAACACGTATAATTATACTGAAACCGATGTATCAATATGATTGTCGTGAACATCAACTGCAAGTAAATATACATATATTTTTAACCTTATACGCAAATTAAACATGATAAAATGAAATACTTAAATAATTATTTCCAAAATACTAGTTATTAAACAATTATTTCAAAAATAATAATAATAATTAATATTAAAAATAATAGCCACTACCAACTCACCTGTGTCCTCGTTCCTTCCTAGATCCTGGAACTCCCTCTCAAGACCCGAAACAACACCCTAATGTAATAATATAATAAAAATAAATAACATATTTAAACTCAAAAAGAAAAATACAAGAAACAATAATAGACTTCTATTGGGCCCACTCACTCCAATCGGTTAAAACCCGACCTGTGATAGTCCAATCGCTTTTCGGCTGTATTTAAACAAACTCACCAAAGCTAAACACGTCGAATCAATCGAACCAACCTTAATCGAGACCGAACCAAACTTAATTTCACCGAACCAAACTTGAACCAACTCAATTCTTATTCAAAATCCATTGAACCAACTTGGTTCAGTCCAAAACCCTTAACCCAAAATCAACTCGAACCAAACCCAACCCGATCTCAACTCTGATTTCGACGTGCCCAACTCAACCAAATCAACTCAACTCAACCAAATCAATTCAACTCAATCAATCTAATCCAACTTGGTTTTGATCTAATCAAATCAATTGGACTAACTCAACCCATTTCAATCTAACCATTATCATTAACCTCCTAATCATCATAATTATCAACTTAATTAATCAAACCAAAACCCTAATCTCGTGCTACAAAGAATACTACAAAGAATCCGCAAACTCACCTCCATTTCAAGCAAATTCCAACTCAAATACAAGTGTTTTTTTCCAACCAAAATCGAAGCAACAACTCTTATTAACAATAACTCATCATTTTTTTCATCATAAATCCTTCTTCTTCTCAAGAAAAATTACATTTCTCAATCCAAAATACACACACATACATTCAAGTATACCAACAAATAAATCATCAAAAATATTTACCAAATAATACTTTCATCCATTCTTTCTCCAAATACCAAGCTTTTATCTCTTCCAATTTCTCTCCAAATCTCTCACTCTTTCTCTAACTCTCGAGCTATCAGTAGCAAAATGTATGGAGTAAGAAGATGAACAATCATCAAAAGTCTAGATTTTTTTCTCAATTAACTCTTCAGCTGAAATTCACTTTTAGTCCCTCCAAACTTAACTTCTTACAAAACAGTCCCTGAAAAACTCACAAATGGTCCCTGGATTATAAAAATAATATTCTCAAAAAGGTCCTTTCAAATTATCCAAATGGTCCCTTGGATTATAACACAATATTTCCAAACGATCCCTTCAACTTACCTTTCAGTCCTTAGTTTTTCACAAGCATTTCATATCAATTCTTTTTCTATTACTCTTTAACCCAAAAATCTTTTTAAAAACTTTTTACACTTAAGTCCTTATTCTCGTCCACTGGGTTTCTCAACAAGATTACTCAGAAAAATTTCTATCGAACTCGTAGTAATACCTCGAATATATTTTTCAACAGCTATCCAGTGTTCGTGTATTACAATCCTTCCTCCTTAAAAATTTCGCCTCGAAATTTCCTTAGCATACATCAACTGATATCACCCACTCTCACTCTACCTGGCCCAAGACCCCTGCTTTCTCTGGCTACAACCGCCTCAATAGTAAATAATCACACTACAAATCACTACGTATCGCCTGATAAAAAGTCACGCCAAAACACCTTTCTTTCGCATCTTTAAGTTAACTCATTTTAATAAAAACCAATTCCGATAAATATCTCAACACATGATCCCTCGATCACAAAGACACTACTCACCTGCTCTCAAAATGTCAAAACCTACTATCCGTCCCTCAATCCCAATACGCAACTTAGGTTTTAACCCGATCGAGACTCTAAATACTTTCTCACTCGGGCCCTTAACTTTCTCTGCCTAATCACTACTAACCCTCTAAGTCTAGACACGACTTCTAAACTTAGGCTCGGATCACAACCCGCTGATCTCTACCAACCGTGATATCTCAACCCTACAGACTCGATACCAAAAAGATGTCACACTCCACCCCTTCTACTGAGGTGAAATGGCTACATCCCATCGCTAAAAATTCCCTTTTTAACCTGAAACCCGACACTCTCAGAAACTAAATCGAAAGTTACAAATTACAATTTATAACTTTACACCAACTCAGCAGATTCAAATACATAAATACAACAAATATATTAACTCAAATTTGTGGAGTACAACTGCTACAAGATCACGATACCAACAAATATAAAGAAAAAGTATGGGACCCATCTGCAGCCTTGACTTAACCCCGACTAGCTCTAAACTCAATCAGCAATCTAGGTCTCGCCTCCCGCAGCTACAAGAGATATCCAATTGGCTCAGAGTGGCTTAATAATTTCAAATATTCAAATACAAAGATATATAAAATATATAAATACCAACCTCTCAAATAATTTTCCAACTTTTCCAAAATACCAGAATTCTAGCAAAATACATTTTTAAAGAACTTTTGAAACATAAATTCATCACAAATCAATATCAAATCAATTTTCTAAGAAATCCAAATTGTCGTGAGAGATCGCCTCCTAAGAGCGTACAATGGGCTCACTCATCACAACCCAAAATAACAAGTAATATAAAAATCCATTCTCAATTCCACGTACTGAAAAACTCTCCCCACTTAGCCGCCGCGACTAGGTCTGGGAGCCGCCAAGGTCTGCACCTCGACGTCGGCCCACTCTGGCCCCACGTGCGACTCTAGGATCCCGACGATAATCCAATCGTGGCTCTACGCCCCCACCGACCGACAATCAACACTCGTGTCCACTCACGCCACCTCTAAAGGTCGGCCTGGGGACCCACTATCGCATGAGGTCGGCCTCAGCCCGTCACCATCCAAACCAACACGTAAATACAAAGAATAAAACAATCAGATAAATCACATCATAGGATCCTTATCCAGACAAGCATTCACATCACGAAAATAAACATCATTTCCACAAAGCCCAACGTCAAAAGTATAACAATGCATAAAACCAAGAAAATCCAGATCCATGATACCATTCCTATTCCAGAATGAAAACCAATTCCACAAATATTGTCGGTGAAAACATTTTAAAACGCTCACATGATTTCACAAATCATTCCAAATCAAAGCATATATAACCATCAAAAATAAATACATGAATCGAATAATTAAATCACATATACATGTATTTTTCACTATTCACAACACGTATAATTATACTGAACCGATGTATCAACACGATTGTCGAACATCAACGTCAAGTAAATATACATATATTTTAACCTTATACTAAATTAAACATGATAAAATGAAATACTTAAATAATTATTTCCAAAAATACTAGTTATTAAACAATTATTTCAAAATAATAATAATAATAATATTAAAAATAATAGCCACTACCAACTCACTCTGTGTCCTCGGGTTCCTTCCTAGATCCGAACTCCCTCCTCAAGACTCGAACAACACCCTAATGTAATAATATAATAAAAATAAATAACATATTTAAACTCAAAAAGAAAATACAAGAAACAATAATAGACTCTATCGGGCTCACTCACTCCAATCGGTTAAACCCGACCTAGATAGTCCAATTGCCTTTCGGTTGTATTTAAACAAACTCACCAGTGCTAAACACTGCGAATCAATCAACCAACCTTAATCGAGATCGAACCAAACTTAATTTCACCGAACCAACTTTGAACCAACTCAATTCTATTCAAAAATCCATCTGAACCAACTTTGGTTCAGTCCAAAACCCTTAACCCAAAATCAACTCGAACCAAACCCAACCTATCTCAACTCGATTCGACTCAAGCTCAACTCAACCAAATCAACTCAACTCAACCAAATCAATTCAACTCAATCAATTCAATCCAACTTGGTTTGATCTAATCAAATCAATCTGGACTAACTCAACCCATTTCAATCTAACCATTATCATTAACCTCCTAATCATCATATAATTATCAACTTAATTAATCAAACCAAACCCTAATCTCGCTAGCACAAGAATACTACAAGAATCCGCAAACTCACCTCCATTTCAAGCAAATTCCAACTCAAATCAAGTGTTTTTTTCCAACCAAAAATCAAGCAACAACTCTTTATTAATAATAACTCATCATTTTTCATCATAAATCCTTCTTCTTTCTCAAGAAAAATTACATTTCTCAATCCAAAATACACACACATACATTCAAGTATACCAACAAATAAATCATCAAAAATACTTACCAAATAATACTTCATCCATTCTTCTTCCAAATACCAAGCCTTTATCTCTTCCAATCTCTCTCCAAATCTCTCACTCTTTTCTTTTAACCTCGAGTTATCAGTAGTAAAAATGGTGGAGAAGATAGATGAACAATCATCAAAAGTCTCAGATTTTTCTCTCAATTAACTCTTCAGCCGAAATTCACTTTTTTAGTCCCTCAAAACTTAACTTCTTACAAAACCAGTCCCTGAAAAACTCACAAATGGTCCCTGGATTATAAAATAATATTCTCAAAAAGGTCCTTTCTCAAATTATCCAATGGTCCTTGGATTATAACACAATATTTCCAAATGATCCCTTCAACTTACCTCTTCAGTCCTTAGTTTTCACAGCATTTCATATCAATTCTTTTTTCTATTACTCTTTAACCCAAAAATCTTTTTAAAAAC
>NW_024087665.1:0-8800 GCF_009730915.1 Dioscorea cayenensis subsp. rotundata
TCATTCATTAATGGTGTGTTTTTGTATGTTGCTCCATGGAGAGCTAAAACCCTAGAGGGTATTTTGGGCTTGTGAACCCTTGGATTCTCATCTTTTGTGGATTTGCTTAGTGTTTCTATTTAATCCGAGTTTGATTAAGTTCTAATCTATTATTCTCATTGCTTGCTTGTTTAATTAATCCTTGTGGTTGATTGGATTTGCATGATTTGTTACTTTGATGTGAGAGAGGTCTCCATTAGAGTTAGAACTTCAAGGTTAAAGAGGGTTGAGAGGGTGAGTCATGAGATAGTGGAGTGTCCCCTCTCCCTTCCCATTGAGTGTATTCTATCTCCGTTCCCTAAGCTCTATGCAACCATATTTGGTGTGAGGCGTGAGATTGAGAGATTTCTCCGCCGGGACCTTGTAGGGGGTTAGGATCCTTCACCGGGAATTAGGGTTGGATCAATCTTTAGGAATCGGATACAACTCTTGGAATCCCTAGAGTGCTTTGCAGTCATATGTGGTGTTAGGTGTTGAGATTGAGCGATTTCTCCACCGGGACCTCGTAGGGGACTAGTATTGGTGATCGGGAGGCCGGATCCAATTATATTTGGATTTCCACGACTTAACTTACTCATCATAGAAACACTTTGCTTATTCGATAACTAATACCTGAATTCTAGGGGGAGCATTGCCCGAATACCCCACTTTTACTGATTGAGATCTCCATCCATTTAACCCTTGCATATTCGTCTCCGGTATTCACTTCTTCACACATTAGATCACCACACCTTTCCATTTATCATTAGGTTAGAAAGCAGAGAAGAAGTTAGTACTAGTAGCCTTATTCCCTGTGGATTCGACTACCCACTCATCGGGGTAATTATTACTTTGACACCCGTGCACTTGCGGTACATACACGCATATTTAGACACGTGTCAGTCACTCTGTTTATCTTGAAAGTAGAACAAATTTGGAGAAAGCGGGAAAGATGATCATGTGCCTCTTCATTCGCAAGACCATTAAATTGGACTGAATTTTGGATCATGCCGATGGTTCTTGCCTTGATTTCAAAATTGTTTATGGCGATGGATGGTGCTTGAACACTAAATTCATCGGCTGTGAACTATGGTCTTTCATATTCGGATAAGGTGCATCTTTCCTTGGCCATGATTATTGATTCTATGTCCTCAATCTCGATGTTTCGTTCACTCGAGTCTTCGCCCAATTTTCTTAGTCTTCGATGCAAGGTCCTTTCAATTTCACTGTCTTGTGCAACTAGGTTTGATGGATTTGCTCGTGTCATGTATAGTACCTTGCAAAGTCAAGAAAGATATAAAAAGTTAAGTTCAAAAAGAAATAAGACAAATGAAAAAAAGAACTAAAAAAAAAAGAAAAATGGTTAGAGCAATAAGCTAGAAGTTTCCTAGAATTCCTTAAGTTCCACGGCAACGGAGCCAAAAACTTGGTGATGCTCACCCGCAAGTGTACGGTGTCACCAAGTAATACCCTGTGAGTGACACATGGGTCATATTCCATGGGTCTAAGGAGCTCCTATTACTCCTCCATTACCTATTATCTAATCTTACAACATAAGCATGATTTACTACCCTAACAAGTGCAATAATATAAAGAACTTGCAAGAATAAAAACTATAAGGAGCACAAGAGATCATAATAGCAACAATGAAATACAGAGGCCTAGTGATAAGTGCTTGAGTAGACATATTTTTATATATGTTTTACATGCATTGAGCATCATTTTTACTGTGGTTTATGTCTCATATTGTGTATTTGGTGTTCTTTTATGCATATAGGTTGTGAATGCCTTGAAGAGTAAAAAGGAAGCAAAGATGGGCTATAAAGACATAATGTTGGGAGTTCTTGTTCAATTCAATGACCAAGACAAGAGAGAAGTTTATAAACGTGGAGATGTGTGCCAACTTCCAACAAGATTCAAGACAATTCACTAGTTGGAAGGGCACAAAGGCAGCCACATCTTCATGTTTCTTCTCTTTGTGAAGATTGCAAGACCTCTCAAAGATACGTCGATGAAGAAAAGTTTTATAGCCTACCACATGGACGTGTGCCCGGACATGTGGCCTCAAGAGAAGAGTGTTTGGACCGCGTTTCGTGAAAAGAACTGTAGAAATCTTACTGTAACAACTTCACTGTAGCAGTACCGTAGCAAAAATACTGTTCACGCGGCCGCGTGGAAATTCCGCGCGCCCGCGTGGAAATTCTTGCAACCCACGCGGGCGCATGGAAAATCAACACGGGCGCGTGAGGGCACGTGACAGACGCGATCTAAGGCCTATAAATAGCCATTTTGCCCTATTCTTTCTCATCTTTTGTGCGGCTCTTGAGGGGTGAGACGGCTAGGGTTTGGAGAGGAGGTCTTTGCGGCTTTGGAGGCGCTTCGTCACCAACTTCTATCGATTCCTCCTCCGTCATAGCATCAAGGAAGCCACCGGTGAACCTAGCTTCGGAGTGGGTTCTTCAAGACGTCAAGCTCTCCATCAAGGCCATCAGTTCATATATAAGGGGTTTATTTCTATGGTTTTAATGTACTTTCATTCATTGATGGTGTGTTTTTGTATGTTGCTCCATGGAGGGCTAAAACCTTAGAGGGTATTTGGGCTTGTGAACCCTAGGATTCTCATCTTTTGTGGATTTGCTTTTGTGTTTCTATTTAATCCGAGTTTGATTAAGTTTCATTCTTGATTGTTTAATGCTTGCTTTGTCTTATTGATCTTATGGTTATTTGGTTTGCATGATTTGTTGCCTTGGTGGGAGAGAGATCTCCATTAGGGTTAGAACCCTCAAGATTGAAGAGGGTTGAGAGGGTGAGTCATGAGATAGTGAAGTGTCCCCTTTCCCTTCCGATTGGTGTATTCTATCTCCATTCCCTAAGCTCTATGCAACCATATTTGGTGGGAGGCGTGAGATTGCTCGATTTCTCGCCGGGACCTTGTAGGGGTTAGGATCCTTCGCGGGAATTAGGGTTGGATCAATCTTTAGGAATTGGATACACGCTTTGGAGTCCCTAGAGTGCTTTTATGGGTCATATGTGGTGTGAGGTGTTGAGATTGAGCGATTTCTCCACCGGACCTCGTGAGGGGACTAGTATCGGTGATCTAGAGATAGACCCGATTATGTTTGGATTTCCACGACTTAACTTACTCATCATAGAAACACTTTGCTTATCCAAGACTCTAATATCCGAATCCTAGGGGGAGCATCGCCCGAATACCCCACTTTTAATCGATTGAGATTCTCCTTACATTTTTACACTTGCATATTCGCCTCCGGTGTTCATCTCTTCGCACATTAGATCACCACACTATCCCATTATCATTAGGCTAGAAAGCAGAGAAGAAGTTAGTACTAGTAGACCTGTTCCCTGTGGATTCGACTACCCACTCACCGGGGTAATTATTACTTCGACACCCGTGCACTTGGGGTTTACACACGCATATTTGGACGTGTCACCTAGGGATGAGGATCCCCTTGAGGGGTCATCATGATATATGGATGCACAGTAATAGCAAAGAAAGGGTGATTTATATCAAAGGATCTCAAGACTAGTCCAATCCCCATTTCTTGGCGATTCAACCCTAATCCCATACGAATGCCAATAAGGATCTCTCCCTAATCACATTCCTATGATCGCATTAAGTGTAGGGAAATCTTGCAATAAGGACACACTTATCGTAAGTCTCTCCTTAAGATTCGAAAGGGCTACCGACATCAAATTTCTCAGCATGTCAATCGAAGAATACCCCTTCTAGCTCATTAATGATCTAGTACACGTGAGTAGGTCACATCTACACGTACAATTCAACAAAGAACTAAGGATCTATCCATTTTATAGTTCTAGACATGAAGAATAATGAGCCAAGATATAAATCAACCCAAATGTATTTCAAATAAAAGTTTAGCATCCAAAATACATGATGAACCCCCAAGGTTCACCTACATCCGGTGGCCTTGGTGGTCTAGTGTGCCATCATATAAATAAGTATAATAAAGTCAATAAAAACAAGAAACAAATGCATAAGAGGCACATCCTAATCCGAATGATGATAAAGAAGAACAATGTCGGCCGAATGATGCTTCCTCTAGCCCATTGAATGCTGAATGCTCCTTCTCCCTTTATGATGAAGCTCTCCACTTGAAGTTCAAGTTCTTGATCACCTCGAAGCCTCAAGCCAAGATCTCTAAAGATGTCTTTGTTCTCCTCCTTTTTTCTGCCAAGTGTTGGCTACCAAAAAGTCCCTCAAGAAATCCACCAAATCCTCTCTTATACCCCCCAAGAATACTCCCCAATGGAGGCCGTATGGGGCATAAAATGAGACCCAAAAACTCCCCCAAAAGCCTTCCATACCAAATCCTCTCTTATACCCCCAAGAATACTCCCCGAATGGACGCCGTATGAGGCATAAAATAAGAATAAAAAACTCCCCCAAAAGCCTTCCATACCGGATCCATACTAGGTCAATGATGGGGGCATTGAGGCAGTATAAACCAAGTAAAACACATTCTTCTCTTAGAACAGTGTCCATACTAGGTCAATGAGCTCCTCATTGAGGCAGTATACCTTCAAACAAATACTTCTCTTCTCGGCTATAGTGTTCATCCCGTGGTCAATGAGCTCCCTCACCGAGGCAGTATGCCTTCAATTAATTCTTGGCTAGAAAAATTCTCCAGGGTGCTACAGTGATGCTATAGTGCCACTGCTACAGTCCTCTGGATACAGTTTTTTGCTATAGTGAATATGCCACAATACCAAGATGTTGTTTTCTTCTGTTTTTCAACCCAAATCATATCTTCATGTTTTTCCATGGTGTTTCCATGCCCCTACAAAGCAATTAATAGTCGATTAAGCACAAACGGTCGCTCTATTCTTATATAAATACATGCTAGTAAATACAAAAATACATATACTAAAAATATATACATTTAGACACTTATCACGGGGCATAGTGTAGAGTTAGTCATGGTTGACCTTAGGTTTGGGACCATGTATTTGAGGATTGATAAGTGCTTTTGTGCAATAAGAATACGAAGTGTTCTTTCCTTGTGTTGAGCATTACTTTTCTCTAGTTTTAACTCTAATATGGGTGTATTTATGTTACTTTCATGCATGTAGGGTTGTGAGGCCTATTAGGAGAGAAAAGAAGCCGCAGTGGGTCGTAATGCACTAATTTGGAGGAAATCTTGCTAAGGTTCCAACGCCAAGACATAGGTCGGGTTCCGTGATGCGTGAATGTCTGCCAACCTTCTCATACTTTAGTTAGCACAACTATTTGGAGGGGCACAACGGCAGTCACATTCAAGCATTCTGACTTGTACATATAAAACAAGATCTCCACCAACATGTCCATTATTAAAGAAGCAAGGCGATCCATGATGTAAATGTGTGCCCGTTTGTGTTACCTCGATGAAAGTATGGATTCGGGAGTATTTCATGCCGGTACTGTAGCAGGGTATTGTAGAAAACACTGTAGCAAATATACCGCAATAGCATTGTTTACAGCCGGCAGAGAAAACAGGAAAATAGAGAATCCACAGTGGCGCCTGACAAGATCCCCTTGCGTATATCCCGCAAGTGCACGGGTTTGTCGAAGTAATAATCCCGGGTGAGCGGCTATCGAATCCACAGGGAGTAGGGAGTAAAGACACTTAATTCGATTCTTAGCTATGTGGAATATCAACAATGATAAGTGTGACAATGATTCAATTCTCAACAATTAAAAGCAACAAGTAAGAGAGCAAAAATAAGGAGGAGGTAAGGCAATCGATAAAGATGGGGTACTCAGATGATGCTTCACCTAGGATAATCGTTTCAAGTGCAAGAACTCTCTATTATGCTTCCTAATCAATGCAATGGTGAGTCATGGAAATCCTTACATACATAGTCCCAAATCTAAGGTCAACTATGCCTAACTCTATTCATGTCCTTGAGGAGAGATTAAATAACCTCTCAACCTCGTACTCGAATAGAGTTGCAATGAGCTCTAGGGATTCCAGGTGATAAATCTCTTCCTAATTATAGACCTAACCCTTTGGTCCAGCCGGAAGGTCCCTAACCACAATTAAGCCCTAGATGCTAAGATCCCCTCAACGCTTCACTCTGTTGCACACGCAACTAAGCCCCAGCGGAGATTCATCCCTTAGACGATTCACTTTATTATGGCCGCAAAGAACTCGAGGAACGGAGATAGAATCTATCACGTCGGAGGGGAAAGGGGGACGCTCCTGTACCTCTCGACTCACCCTCTCAACCCTCTCCAATCTAGCTTTGTCTAACGCTCGTGGTGTGTCACTCACTCACAAGGTTACCAACAAGAACTCTCAACCCTAGTGTCACTCTAGGGGAAATGTTCATACAATCAACCATTCAAGGTTGGAACTCACAATAAACATCAATTTATTGAAAGCATAATAAAGAAGTTCAATGAAACGAATACATCCTAGGGTTCACAATCACCCAAATACCATGGAGCTAAGTACAATCAAAGAAATCGAATGTAAAAGCAATGAATCCATAAAGAAACCCCTCTATGGTCGTGTCGATGGTCGTGTGGAGAGTCCTCTACTCGTCACAAGGGATCCTTTGTCTGAACTAGGATACACCTTGCCGGATCGATGCCGACGAAAGCTCTCCCAATAACCTTCTTCCAAACGACGCGCGATGTCAGAGCCGTAGAACCTCTCCAAAAACCTAGCCAATACCCCTCAAAACCCTAGCCGAAGCCCTCTCTCAAGTTGGGAAAAGATGGAGAAATGAATACCAAAATTGGGGTTGAATCGCTTTTAAATAGGGTCGAATCGGGCAACTCCACGGCGTGGACGCCACACGCCCGTGCAGTAATTTCCACACGGCGTGGATAATTTCCACACGCCCGTGTGGATTCTCTCGCTATAGTGCTCGCTCCAAAGTACTTTGCTACCGTGAACAATGCTTCTACAGCCTCCGACCCGAATAGCTTCCCCAATTCCCATACTTTTCATCGGGTAACGCAAACGGGCACACGTTCACGCCGTGAATCACTTGCTTCTTCAATGATGTACATGTTGGTGGATCTCTTGTTCGTATATGCATAAGTCGAATGCTCGAGTGTGACCGCTTTGTTCCCTCCAAATGGATGTGCTCACTCGAATGCGAGGAGGTTGGCACACACTCTAGCATCTCACACCGTCCCTATGTCTTCGCTTTGAACCTTAGGAAGATCTCCTCCAAAAATAGGTGCATTATGATCCACATTGGCCTATTCCCTTCATACTCGGCCTCACAACCCTACCTGCATAAAAGTAACATAAAAAACACACATATTAATGTAAAAACCCCGAGAAAAGTAATGCTCAACATAAGGAATGAACGCTTCATATTCATATCGCACAAGCACTTATCGGCCCACATGGCGTGTGGATTCCCCGGTTCCAAATTCTTTAAAAGCCGATTTCAGCCCCGATTTCAGCATTTTTTCTCCATCTTTTCCCTAACTTCAGAGAAGGTGGCGGCTTGGGTTTTGGGAGGTATTGGCTAGGGCTTTGGAGAGGTTCTATGGCTCTGACATTGTGCGCTTTGAAGAAGGTTAGTTGGAAAGTTTTCATCGGCACCGATCTGGCGAGGTGTATCCTAGGCCTGACAAAAGGACCTTTACGACGAGTAGAGGACTCTCCACAAGACCATCGCCATGACTAATGAGGGGTTTTCTATGGATGCTTTGTTTTTTTACATTCGATTTTCATTGATTGTATCTAGCTCCATGGAGAGCTAAACCCCTAGTGGGTACTTGGGTATTTGTGAATCCTAGGATGTATTCGTTTCTTTTGAATCTCTTTTATTATGCTTTCAATTAATTGATGTTTATTATGAGTTCTAATCTTTGAGACTTGATTGTATGAATACTCCCCTAGAGTGACACTAGGGTTGAAAATTCTTATTGGTAACTCTTGTGAGTGAGTGACACTATCGATAAGTGCTTGTGCGATATGAATGCGAAGCTGCTCATTCCTTTATGTTGAGCATTACTTTCCCTCAGTTTTCTACATTAATATGTGTGTTTTTTTATGTTACTTTTTACGCAGTAGGGTTGTGAGGCCGAGTATGAAGGAAATGGGCCAATGTGGATCATAATGCACCTATTTTTGGAGGAGATCTTGTTAAGGTTCAAACGCCAAGACATAGGTCAGGTGTGAGATGCTAGAGTGTGTGCCAACCTCCTCGCATTCGAGTAAGCACATCTATTTGAGGGGCACAAAGGCGCCACGCCGAGCATTCCGACTTATGCATATAAGAACAAGAGATCGAGAAAAGAGAATCCACATGGGCGTAGTGGAAATTATCCACGCCTGTGGGAAATTCAGCACGGGCGCTGTATCGGCCCACGCACGTGGAGTTGCCCGATTCCAGCCCTATTTAAAGCCGATTCAGCCCCGATTTTGGTATTTTTTCTCCATCTTTTCCGCAACTTGTGAGAGAGCTTTGGCTAGGGTTTCGAGGGGTATTGGCCAAGGTTTTGGAGAGGTTCTATGGCTCTGACATCGTGATTCCATTAGGAAGAAGGTTGGTAGGGGAGCTCCATCGAGGCGCATCCTATACCGGACGAAGGAATCCTTGGACCACTGAGTAGAGGACTTTCCACAAGACCATCGACTACAACCATGGAGGGGGTTTCTATGGATTCATTGCTTTTTACATTCTATTTCTTTGATTGTACTTAGCTCCATGGAGAGCTAAACCCCTAGTGGGTACTTGGGTATTTGTGAACCCTAGGATGTATTTGTTTCATTGAATCTCTTTATTATGCTTT
>NW_024087666.1:300000-376543 GCF_009730915.1 Dioscorea cayenensis subsp. rotundata
GGTTTGATATGGCTGACGAGGTAGAGGAGTTAATGTCGATGGGTAGTTGGCGGCGTTTGTTGTCGATTAGAGAGCCGGCTATCCGTATGTTGACACTAGAGGTTCTCACCTCATTCAAGTTTGACCCTTCATACAGTAGCTTCTCGAACATTGACTTCATTCAGTTCTTTGTATTTGGTCAGTACCATAGTATGAGTGTCACATATTTTCAATTCGTCTGGAGTAATATGATGAGGCCTTTACCAATACCTAGGAGTATGAGCAGTTGCCTTCAGACTATCCCGGCAGTTTGACGCTGCAGCTTGCCTACAGGGTGTTGTCTGGATAGGGACAGTTTGAGCAGGGATCTCAAAGGCGACATGTCTTTCTTGACCCGCTTATTAATACAATCACACCGTCCTGAGCAGATCAGCGAACGGCCGCGGCGATAGCAATGGAGTTCTGAGTAGACAGGAGTTGTTATATTTCTACTCCATTGTGCAGAGCAAGCCGCTACATCCGGGGCACATCTTGGCCAAGTATCTGTGCCACCAGGGCTAGTATGCCAGGGTAGGAGTACTCTTCTCAGGCCCCTACATTACCAGACTCATCATTTGGATGGGTTTACTAGACTTGATCATGGGGGCCGAGAAGACGATAGTGGCATCTTTCCTCAACTTGGAGACTATGAGACTCATGGGGATGATCCGCAGATACAGAGATGGAGTTTATGTGATGATCATGCCCTTAATAGAGCTAGCTGAGGGTGAGGGTGATGCGATAAAGGGATCTCAGCCTGCGCATGAGCTGCAGCCGGAGCATATAGAGACTGATGCACATCCTGCAGCACATGAGCCTTCACCAGTACAGATCTTTTCTCCTTCTCGAGCCCATGATCGCTTTGAGAGGCTCGACAATGCTATAGGGGTACTACATAGGGTTTTAGCTAAGGTTCGTGTGACATAGGCCTCGAACCATATCGAGCTGATGGCACGTTTTGACATCCTACAGCAGATTTTAGAGCGAGACGTGACATCTGCATTCGTGATGAGACCCCAGACTCCTCGAGCATCCCCAGCACCACCAGTAGCATCACCACCACCACCAGCACTAGTTGATCCATCAGTAGCAGCAGCAGAGCAGACCGAGCAGGACACCGACGCTTGAGACGTCTTTTACCTTTATTTGTCTTTATGTTTTTCGTATTTTATTTTTGCGTTTTATATGGACTTGTACTACTCATAAAGGATCCTCCTTCTGAGTTTATCTTTTTATTTTTAGTTGCTTCGAGTTATATTTCATTTTCATATCTTTATAGACTCGAGTTATTTTGTTTTTGTTGAGCTTCACTGAACCTCCTTATGTACGTGCAGATGGTCTTATGAGTATGGAATTTGAGGATTAGTTATTGGCACGGTCAATGCGACATTCACATGGCCGTGTGTGCTCCTCAACCCATTGGAACTCAACTCTCAATGAAATTAGCTCCATCAAACGTAACATTAGGAGTTCAGTGGAGTATTATTTCAATTACCCATATCTACACATGTTTTAATTGCTTTATATTTTTATTGTGCTTGCATGCGTATATTGAGGGCAATATACATCTTAACTGTGGGGGGAGTTCACATTACACATGTTCTATACTTATGCTTCCATTGTGCATGCTCATGTAGCCAATGACGGTTCACCTTAGTTGCAATAGTTGTATTCTTAAGTTTAGGAGAATTTTTAACAATGAATGTTCTCATGCTCTAGTTTTTACTTGAATTTTTTTTAGGACTTTTTGCCCGATTGACACTTGTTGCACTACTCACTCATTAAACCTTGTGGAAACTCAAGTTAGATGTTTAAGGGACTGTTTTAGTTTGTTTCTTGTTTTAATTTCTTTGGGGAAAAAATGGAAATGATAAAGAAAAGAAAAGAAATAGTTATGGTTGTTTTGTTTGTGCATTACAGGTGGAAAGAGCTACCACCTATGAAGTATAAAACTACTCTCATAAGTCGGATACTAGTTATGCCCTAGTGAGAAAAAGAGCTATCTTATGGGATGAGTGAAAGCTACTACCCCAGTAGAAAGAGCTACCATCTCGAATGTGTGAAAGCCACCTTAGTGCCGCTTAAGAAAGGGCTACCTTAGAAGATATGTAAAGCTACTACTTTTTCTTTTCTTCTTGTACATAAATATGTTCCTCTTACTTATGAGCTTTGAGGAGTATATGTTGGGTTGACTTGAGTGAGTTTACACACACATACACGATATCGGGTTGTTTTCCTTTTTGATTCGAGTTTTTAGCTAGAGCATTGATTTTGTTATTCGGTGTTGAAATTTTTACCTACTTGTAGAATGCATCTTTTTCATGCTTTTGGTGAACCTAAGGCAAAGCACTTTCAATTTTTCCTTCTTGGATGATTTAATGTTTTGTCTTTGCTTGAGGACAAGCAAAAGCTTAAATGTGGTGGAGTTTGATAATTGCTTGTGTAAAAGTAATACGATGTATTCTTTTCTTAAATTGAGCATTACTTTTCTCAAACTTTATCGCTTATTCTTGTGTATATGTGTTCTTTTGTGCATGTAGGGTTGTAAAGATAATTGTGGAAGAAAGGAACCAAAAGTAGATCGTGGATGCATTTGTTGATGAAGTCTTGGAGTGAACAAACATGAAGACACAAGTTGTGCTCAAAGACATGTGAGTGTGTGCCAAACTCCATTATGCTCTAGCAGACATGCTAATTGGAGGGGCACAAAGGTAGTCACACTCTTGTGTTCAGACTTGTGCAATGTTAGCAAGATCTTTGTCAATGTAACGCGACACGTCTTCAACTAAACCAAGGTTGGCTAGGGTCGAGAAGGTGAGTCGAGAGATAGCGAACGCCCCTTTTCCCTTCCGATGTGATTTATCCTACCTCCACGTTCCAAGAGTTCTTTGCAGCCATGATAGAGTGAAGTACTAAGAGAAGAACTCCGCTGGGGCTTAGTTGTGCAATCAACATAGTGAAGCGTTGAAGTAACCCTTAGTGCTCAAGCTTAATAGTGACTAGGGGTCTTTCTCCTGGACCAAAGGGTTAGATCTATATTAGGGAATAGGGTTTATTACTTAAAGTCCGTAGAGCTTCTTGCTACCCCACGCAGTGTGAGGCGTCGAGAGTATTCCTTTATGTCAAGGTAAAGTGTAGGGTTAGTCACGGTTGACCTTAGGTTTGGAACCGTGTGTTTTAGGATTTCCACGACTCATTAAACATCAGTTAGGAAACATAATGATTAGTTTTGCACTTGAAACAATAGTCCTAAGGTGAACAATTTCCGGGTGCCCTATTTTCTATCAATTGCCTCTATTTACTTCTATTGCATTTTTTTCTTCTTTTTTTTATTTTTACTTGCATTGACAGTGTTCACACAACCCTTGAATCATCTTCACTGTAGTTAAATAGCAATCCTTGTGTTTCTGAGCACTATTCCTTGTGGATACGACTACCCACTCACCAGGATACTTTGTTACTTTAACAACTCGTGCATTTGCAGTACACATACGTAAGGGGTGTATCATAGTGCAACAAGTGTCAATCGGGCAAAAAATTCCAAAAAATTCAAGTAAAAACTAGAGGACGAGAACATTCAATGTTAAAAATTCTCCTAAACTTAAGAATACAACCATTGCAACTAAGGTGAACTGCCATTGTCTACATGAGCATGCACAATGGAAGCATAAGTATAGAACATGTGTAATGTGAACTCCCCCCACACTTAAGATGTACATTACCCTCAATATAAGCATGTAAGCACAATAAAATATAAAGCAATCAAAACATGTGTGGAGATGGGTAATTGAAATAATACTCTCCTGAACTCCTAATGGTACGTTTGATGGCGCTAATTTTATTGAGAGTTGAGTTCCAATGGGTTGCGGAGTACACACAGCCATGTGAATGTCACATTGACCATGAAAATGACTATTCCTCAAATTCCAGACTCACAAGACCATCTGCACATATACACAAGGGGATTCAGTGAAGCTCAACAAAAACAAAATAAAATCGAGTCTATAAAGATATAGAAATGAAAATACAACTCGAAACAACTAAAAATAATAGATAAACTCAGAAGTAAGATACTTTGTAAGTAATACAAGTCCAAAATAAATGTAGAAGTAAAATATGAAAAACATAAAAGTAAACAAAGGTAAAAGATGTCTAAAGCCTCGCTGTCTTGCTGTGCTGTCTCTACTATTGCTGCTGCTGATGATGATGCTGGCGCTGTTGGTGCTACTGGTGGTGGTGATGGAGGTGATGGAGAGGCTTGAGGAGTGTGGGGTCTCATCACGAATCGTGAGGTCACGTCTGGCTCTAAGATCTGTTGTAGGATATCAAGACGTGGTATCACCTCAGTGTGGTTCGCGACTTGTATCGCGCGAACCTTAGCTAAATCCCTCTATAATACCCTACAACACTCTCAAGCCTCTCAAAGTAATCATGGGCTCAAGAAAGAGAAAAGATCTGCACTCGTGGTGGCTCCTGTGCTGTAGGGGGTGCATCGATCTCCATATGCTCCGGCTGCGGCTCCTGCATAGGCTGAGACCCCTCTACTGCATCTGTCTCCCCCTCGGCTGTCTATGGTGGGGGCATGATCATCACATAGACTCCATCTCTGTATCTGCGGATCATCCCCATGAGTCTCATTGTCTCTAGGCCGAGGGATGATAGTATAATCATCTTCTGGGCCCATCTAATCGCATCCAACAGATATATCCCGATGATGAGACGAGTGATGTACATGCCCGAGAAGAGGACTTCGACCTTGGCATATTGACCTAGATGTCGCAGGTACTTTGGCAAAATGTATCCAAGGTGGAGTGGCTTGCTCTATACTATAGAATAAAGGTAGAGTAACTCCTGCCGACTCAAAACACCCGTGTTGTCACCATGACCATTCACGGATATGCTTAGAACGGCGTGGATGTACCTATAGGCAGGTCGGGAGAGGCATGCTGCCTTAGACACTTTTGGCTCATACTGTCCCTGGCCGCATAATGCTCTATATACGCGCTGCGGCGTCAAACTGCTGGGATAGTCTGTTGGCACCTGGTCATACTCCTCATTGTTAGTGAATGCCTCATCGTACAAGCCCAGTCTAACTGAAAAATGCATGACGCTCATACTGTAGTACTGTCCAAATGCTTTGAACTATATGGCGTCAATGCTTGAAAAACTTCTATAAGCCCTGTCGAACTCAAAAGAGGCGAGCACCTCCAGTGTCAACATACGGATCACAGGCTCCCTTATGAACAGTAAATGCCTCTAGCTACCCACTGATAGAAGCTCATCAACCTCATCGGCCATGTCGTCCCCTAACTGGATCTCCCGTAACGCGCTCAAGTTAGGGGAAACGCAGCTGTCCAAATTTGAGCTTCGAGAAATGCTCAAATTAAGCTTGATGCTCGGGGATGGCAAACTCCATGTGCTTAGGCTCAGGAGAATACACCCTGGGATGCTTGCCGGCTGCTTTCTTGGTCCTGGGTGCCATATCTGCAAGGATTGAAAAAGAATCGATCAAATAAACTCAAGAACACAACTTTGCAGAATCCACACGGTAGTGTGGAAATTCCACACACCTGTGTGGATCTACGAGGCGTGAGAGCCATATGGTTGAAACACAAAATCACAAAAATACAATATGAATTTATTCGAAAGTCACTCTAAAAACATGCACTAACCATATAAACATGAAATCGAAGCAATATTGACTAGTTTGAGAAAAATAAATCTAGATTTGCGAAGAAAAGAGGAGAGTGAAACTTAACGATGAAATGAAAAGCAAAACTTTGAATATGGCCAGAAAACTCACTCAAAGCTCTATAAATTGATGGTGAGGGGTTAGGAGAGTAAAGGGATGCGTTCTCTAAGTGTTTGGGAATGAAAGAATGAAGAGGCGCGAGTAGGTTTTAAAGAAAAGCCGTGCCTCTTGGCGTTCTGTGCATCCGCACGGGCATATGAAAATTCCACATGGCCTTATGACTCCACAGGAGAGCATCACAAGGGCAGACACACGCCCCTGTGTGCTCTCGGGATAGCTCAAGTTACCTTTGGACGCATCCCAGGCGTGTGGAAATTACCCACACCTGTGTGCCCGACCGACAAGGGTACCCATACACCCCTGTGGCCTCTTTGTTCTCCTGAGAGAAATGACTAAGTGTTCCACACACCCCTGTGGAAATTCCACACGGGCATGTGGGTACTCACAGGGGCACTCACACTCCCCTGTGTGCTCTTGGGATGAAGGAGAACTCTTTGCACAGTTTGACACGGGCGTGCAGAAATTACCCAAGCTCGTGTGTTGTTTACAGGGTCATCCATAGGGGCATTCACACGCCCCTGTGCCTTCTTGGGATGGAGTCTGAGAACTCTATAGAGATCCACATGCCCGTGTGGAAATTACCCATTGGCGTGTGACTGTCAGAAGGCCGTTCACAAAAGCATTCACACGCCCCTATGTCCTCTCGAGATGAGCTCTGAACGGAAACACATACTCGTGTGGAAATTCCACATGGCTGTGTATCTTCTTTGGATGACTCAGAAAAAATTACAGACTATGCAGAAATTTCTGCATACTTATACACACATAGAGCCGGCCTATATTATGAAAACTAACCAGAGAAACATGGGTAATACGCTCAAACGACCAAGAAAATTCGCCAATCACAATTAAACACAACAATAGCATTTAAAAATCAAGATACCAACACTCAAGCTCTTATTCATGCAAGTACTAAACTAAAATCTAGAAAAACAGCACCATGGGGTGATACTTTAGTGGAGAGGTTGAGTGTTGGTTTTAGTATGTTTAATTGTTACTAACCTCTCCACTAAAGTATGGTTTTAGCTGGTGTTCATTCACCTTGAACGTACCCTTCTCCGGATGAGTAATTTCAACAGCACCATGGGGTGATACTTTAGTTACAGTATATAGCCCAAGCCATCGAGACTTGAGTTTCCCGAGAAATAGCCACAGGTGAGAATTGAACAATAAAACCTGATCACCTACTTTGAACTCTTTCGGATTCTTGATATGCTTATCATGCCATTTCTGAATTCTTCCTTTGTAAATCCTTGCATTCTCATATGCCTTCAACCTCCATTCATCCAACTCATTGAGATGAAGTATTCTTTGTTCCCCCACTTTGCTCAAGTCAAAGTTTATTGCCTTGATAGCCTAATAGGCTTTATTCTCAAGCTCCACAGGCAAATGACACGAATTTCCTTACACCAAGTTATAGGGAGTGGTCCCTATCGGAGTTTTATATGCCATTCGGTGAGCCCAAAGTATGTCACCCAAACGTTTTGACCAATCCCGCTTTCCTTGTTACACTGACTTTGTAAAGATTCTCTTAAGCTCTCGATTGGTGACTTCCACTTGACCACTTATCTGCACATGGTAGGGGGTAGCAAGGCGATAATGCACTCCATAACGCTTTAATACTTTCTTAAGTTGAATGTTGCAAAAATGAGTCCCCCAACCACTAATAATAATTCATGGAGTTCCAAATTGAGTGAACAACCTCTTCAGAAATTTAACCACGGTTCTAGCATCATTAGTAGGAAGAGCCTGAGCCTCCACCCGTTGGGAAACATAATCAAATAGCCACCAGAATATATTGATTAATGTTGGATTGTGGAAATGGTCCCATGAAATTTATACGCCACACATCAAACACCTCACAAAATTGCATTGGATTCTAGGCATTCATCCTGTCACGAAAGATTTCCTGCTCTTTAACAACTATCGCATCGAAGAACAAGCTGATGTGCATCCTAAAACAAAGTTGGCCAATAGAATCTGGCAGCCAGGCTTTTTCAGCAGTTCTACTTGAAGCATAATGTTTCCTAACCGGTCCAGAGTGACAATGCGCAAGGATATCCCAACCTTCTTCCCTTGATACATATCTTCATACCACATTATCTGCATAAATGCGAAACAAGAATGGATTGTCCCAAAAGTAATTCTTTAAATCACTGAAGAACTTCTTCTTTTGTTGAAAGGTGAGGCCTTGCTTAAGAATTTTCCCCGATAAGTAGTTTGTTAAATCCGCGAACCATGGAGTGTCTTCTAATTCCGAACTCTGGGTTGCATACAAGTGCTCCTCGGGAAAGTAATCATTAATTTCTTTGTTTGATGGCTCTTGACCTTCACACCCTTCCAATCGAGACAAATGGTCTGCAACCACATTTTCGGTCCCTCTCTTATTTTTTTATCTCCATATCAAACACTTACAAAAGTAAGATCCAACGGATCAACCTTGGTTTTGCATCGGCCTTGTTCATGAGATAACAGAGTGCCAAGTGATCGGTAAATACAGTGATTCTAGATAAGATGAGGTATGGCCTGAAATTGTCAAAAGTAACACTACTGCTGACAATTCTTTTTCTGTAGTTGTATAGTTCTCTTGAGCACTCGTGAGGGTCTTGCTAGCACAATAGAACGGTTGGAACTGTTTACCTTTCCTGTGCCCAAGACTGCTGCAATAGCAAGGTCACTTGCATCGCACATGAGCTCGAATGGTTCATTCTAATCCAGTGTGACCAAAATCGGTGCTTGCACTAATTTCTCTTTCAACAAATTAAAAAAAATTAGATAATCATTCCCGAAATCAAAGGGAGCATCTTTTTCAAGGAGTTTTGTCAATGGTTGAGTAATCTTTGAAAAATCCTTGATGAACCTCCTCTAGAAGCGCCCATGCCAGAAGAACCTATGACCTCTTTTCACATTTGTAGGTGGAGGGAGTTTTTCTATGACTTTAATCTTCACCTTGTCTACCTCCATTTCCACTTGGGAAATCTTATGACCAAGGACAATGCCCTCTTGGACCATAAAGTGACACTTCTCCCAGTTAAGAACAAGAATTTTCTCTTCACATCTCATTAACACTCTCTCCAAAGTTCTTAGACAAATGTCGAAGGAATCTCCAAACACTAAAAAATCATCAATGAACACCTCCATGATACCCTCTAAGAAATCATCAAAAATAGCAGTCATGCAGCGCTGAAATATTGCTAGTGCATTACACAACCCGAAAGGCATTCTTCTATAAGCAAAGGTCCCGTATGGGCAAGTGAATGTTTTCTTCTCTTAATCTTCTGGAGCGATAGGGATTTCAAAATATCCTGACATACCATCAAGGAAACAATAAAACTGATGCCCTGCTAGTCGCTCTAAAATCTGATCGATGAATGGTAACAGAAAATGATCCTTTCGAGTCGCATCTTTTAACCTCCTGTTATCAATGCATACACGCCACCCTGTAACTGGTTGGAATCAACTCATTCCTTTCTTTCTCACTACTGTTATTCCCCTTTCTTCGGAACTACCAGAGTTGGGCTTACCCAATCACTATCAGAGATGGGGTATATGATTCTTGCATCCAATAGCTTCACCACCTCTGCCTTAACAGCTTCTTTCATGTTTGGGTTCAATCTTCTCTGAGGTTGAATCACAAACTTGAAATTACCCTCCATTATGATTTTATGAGTGCAAAATGAGAGATTGATGCCTTTTATATCAGAAATCTTCCAAGCAATGGCAGATTTATGTTTCTTCAACATGCTCTCAAGCTTGTCCTTCTGATATGCAGACAATTTTGAAGCTACAATGACAGGTAGCTTTGATCCTTCTATTAGAAAAGCATATTCCAAATGTGCCGGCAAAGTTTTAAGCTCTAAGTCGGGTGGTTCCTTAATGGATGGTCACAATCTACTCTCTTTCAATCTATCAATTTCCTCGAATTATGCTGAATCTTGTTGAAGAACACTCTCCAACCCATCTGATTGTGCATGTGCTTCTAAGTGATCTTCAACAACAGCCACATTCTCCATCCCACAAATTTCCTGTACTGAATTTGACACTCCCAATGAGAAGAGTTCATGTCTTTGTTCTTGATAGGAAGAATCAAACTGAGCAAAGACCCTTTCCAAACTTTCTTCCAACTAATAGTTCACAAATTCCAGCACTGACTTTTCAAACTGATTTAACATACTATCCAGCTCATAAATTTTATCTTGAATCTTATCAATGTGATCAACAATTGAGTCTTCCACAGGATGGCCGATTATGGGTTGCTTATTCATGAAACAACATGATGTGGACTGTATTGCAAACAACTGCATCTTCAGTTCCATGTCTTCAACCATCCCCGTGATTGTGTCAAATATTTTGGTTATGTTTATCATCTCTTCTGAAATCAAAGAAAAAAGACAAATTAGAACGATGGAGGAATAAGAAAGTGTGAGATAGAACAAGTGATGAATAGCTAAAATAGCAAAGTGCAAAATGCTTCCAAAACGCCTATTCCCTGGCAACAACACCAAAAACTTGACACACCCCTTGCGTGTGTGTACCGCAAGTGCACGGGTTATCGAAGTAATAAAGTACCCTGGTGAGTGGGTAGTCATATCCATAGGGAATAGTGCTCAGAAACACATGTATTGCTATTTCACTATGGTGAAGATGATTCAAGAGTGGTGTGAACAATATTGATACAAGTAAGAATAAATTAAAGAAGAAAGAGACGCAAAAGAATATAAGGAGAGGCAACCGATAGAAAATGGGGCACCTGGTGATAAGTGCTTGTGTGTTAAGAATACGAAGTATTCTTTCCTTATGATGATCATGACTTTTATCAGGTTTAAGTGCTAATACATGTGTTTTTGTGTTCTTTTGCGCATGTAGAGTTGTGAAGCTAAGTATTAAGAAAAGAAACCAAAAGTAGATCGTGAACGCACTATTTGGTAGAATCTTGGAAGCAACAAACGCGAAGACACAAGTGGGGCTCTATGATACGTGCATGTGTGATAACCTCCATGTATTCAAGCCATTATAATGAGTTGGAGGGGCACGAAGGCAGTCACATTTGCGTATCCCAACTTGTGTAATGATAGCAAGATCTTCACCAATGAACCTATTTATTGAAGAAGCGACGCAATCTATGGCATAAACGTGTGCCCGTTTATGTTGCCTCGACGAAAAGTGGATTCGGGAGTGTTTTTTGGATGGCACTATAGCTGGCACTGTGGCAAACACTGCAGCAATTTACTGCAGCAGTATTGTTCACAGCCGGCTGAAAATGAGATTTCTAGAGAATCCACATGGGCGTATGGAAATTCCCTATGCCCGTGTGGATGCCCAATTCCAGCCCTTTTAAAGCCGTGATTTAGCCAGATTTCAGCATCCTTTTTCTCATCTTTTCTCCATCTTTGGAGAGGCCGATGGCTAGGGTTTGTATGGGTTTTGGCAAGGCTTTTGGAGTAGTTCTCCGGCTTCAACACCGCGATTCTTTTGGAAGATAGTTATTGGGGGAGCTTTCGTCGGCACCGATTCGGCGAGGTGTGTCCTAGGCTTCACAAGGGGACCTTTGGAGAGGACGAGGCCACTCCACAAGACCATCGACATGAATACCAAGGGGGTGTTTTCCTATGGATTACTTGTTTTTACTTTCGATTTCATTGTTGATTGTATTGTGCTCCATGGAGAGCTAAACCCCTAGTGGGTACTTGGACTTGTAAACCCTAGGATGTTATTGTTTTATTGACCTTTTATTAAGCTTTCCTTAATTGATGTTTTTAATTGAGTTCCAATTTTGAATGCTTGCTGAATGATTTCTCCCTTAGAGTGATACTAGGGTTAAGAGTCCATCTTGGTAGCCTTTGTGGATGAGTGACACACCATGAGGGTTAGACAATCCTAGATTGGAGATGGTTGAGAGGGTGAGTAGAGAGGTAGCGGAGCGTCCCCTTTCCTCTTCGGTGTGATTTGTCCTACCTCCATTTCCTAGATTTCTTTGTGGTCACAATAGAGTGAAGTGCTAAAGGATGAACTCCCCTGGGGCTTAGTTGCGTGAGCGACAGAGTGAAGCGTTGAAGTGAACTTTAGTATCTGGGACTTAATTGTAACTAGGGGTCTTTCGCTTGGACCAAAGGGTTAGATCTACACATAGGAATAGGGTTTATAACTTGGAATCCCTAGATCTCCATGTAACTTTGCACAGTGTGAGGTGTTGAGACTGGGCGATTTCTCCGCTGGGCCATAGTGTAGAGTTAGTCACAGTTGACCTTAGGTTTGGGACCATGTATTTTAGGATTTCCACGACTCATTAGGCATCAGTTAGGAGACATAATAGTTGGTCTTGCACTTGAAACATTAGTCTTAGTGGGAGCATTATCCAAGTACCCCACTTTTATCGATTGCCTTTCCTCTCATTTTATCGTGCCTCTCTTTCTTATTTCTTTTAGTCTTTTCATATCAATCTTATTCACACCATCATTGATTCATTCTCATCCTAGTTAAATAGCAATCATTGTGTTTCTATTCACTATTTCCTGTGGATACGATATCCCATTCACCTGGGATTTATTACTTCGACAAACCCGTGCACTTACGGATCACACGCAAGGGGCGTTGTCACCTGGACATTGCTCACCCCATGACTATTGTTTCAAGTGCAAGACTAATCATTATGTAACCTAATTGATGTTTAATGAGTCTTGAAAATCCTAAAATACACGGTCCCAAACCTAAGGTCAACCGTGACTAACCCTACACCATGTCCCGGCGGAAAGGAATACTCTCGACACCTTACACTGTGCAAGGTTACTTAAAGCTCTAGGGACTCCAAGTGATAAACCCTATTCCCTATATAGTCTAACCCTTTGGTCCAGGCGAAGGACCCCTAGTCACAATTAAGCCCCAGCACTAAGGATTACTTCAACACTTTACTCTGTTTCTTGCGCAACTAAGCCACAGTGGAGTTCGTTTCTTAGCACTTCACTCTATTGTGGCCATAAAGAACTCGTGGAACGTTGAGGTAGGATGAATCACACCGGAAGGGAAAGAGGACGTTCCGCTACCTCTCAACTCACCCTCTCGACCCTCTCCAACCTAGCTTTGTCTGATCATAATGAAGTGTCACACATTCACGAGAATTACCAATATAGATTCTCAACCTTAGTGTCACTCTAAGGAAAAATCAAATCAACAAGCATTCAAGGTTGGAACTCAATTAAAACATCAGTTAAAGAAACATAATAAAAGGTCAATGAAACAAAATCATCCTAGGGTTTACAAATCCAAGTACCCACTAAGGGTTTAGCTCTCCATGGAGTAATATACAATTAACAATGAAATCAAATGTAAAAACATGCAATCTATAAGTAAAACCGCCTCGTAGTCTGTATTGATGGTCTTGTAGAGTTGCCTCGTTTTCTCCAAGGGTTCCATCGTCAAGGTTAGGGCAAACCTGGTCGAAGCAATGCCGATGAAAGCTCCACCAATAACTATCTTCCCAAGGAATGCAGTGTCGAAGGCCGTAGAACAATTCTAAAGACCTAGCCAAAGCCTCTCTAAACCCTAGCCGCAAGCACCTCCAAAGATGGGGAAAAGATGGGAAAAAGATCTTCCAAAACATTTGAAATCACGGTATTTATAAGGGCTGGAATCAGGCATCCACACGCCCTTGCGAATTTCCAGAAGTTGATTTCCTGCGAGCTGTGAACAGTAATTGCTACAGTGATTTGCTAAAGTAAACTACCACAGTACTTCACCAAAATACTCCCGAATCCACAGTTATCATCGAGGCCACATGAATGGAGGCACTTCCATGTGGTAGATCGCGGTGCTTCTTCAATAAAACCACATTGACGAAGATCTTGCTAGTATTGCACAAGTCGGAGCACATGAGTGTGACTGCCTTTGTGCCCCTCCAGTTTGTGTATTCTCTTGAGTACAATGGAGGTTGGCACACACACCCAAATGTCTTTGAGCACAACTTGTGTCTTCACTTTTGTTCAATCCAAGAACTTCATCAAAAAATTGCATCCATGATGTAAGTTTGGTTCATTTCCACACTTGTCTCCACAACCCTATATGCACAAAAGAAACACATATACACACACGAATAAACGATAAAATCTGAGAAAAGTAATGCCCAATATAAGAAAAAAGTACTTTGTATTATTTATACACCAGCACTTATCGATAACCACGCAGCATGGCTTGTAGGTTATGTGTCTGCAAGCTAGGCCGCATGACATGCGGAGTCTAGGGTACTACAAGAAATAGGAATTGGATAGCGGTTTTTGAGTAAGTTCACAATAGTATTAACCACCACAAAATTATTTGTGTGGAGGTTTTAAAATTGCCGTGAATACTAGTATCAAAACTCACATTTAGACAAGTTTTAGTAACTGTCTGAACAACCGCTGCTAAGTGTAATATGTATTTAGTGGTGATTTATGTGGCGGTTATAACCGCCACCAATTACAGTCACATCCCCTCATATTTTGTATTTCCCAGTGGTTAAAACAGATGCCAAGTGTGACTTTCTTGGTAGTTTCAAACCACCAAATGCAACATAATAATGATATTTGCATTTCCAAACAGTTTTTGCTGCAGTTCGAACAGCTGCGAAATGATCAGATCACTGGCCTTATGTTGCATTTCCAAGCAGTTCAAAACCACTAAAAATGGCAACTAAGTTTTTTAATTTATTTTTTCTTATAAATACCCATTTTTGTTACAATAATATACTTGTTGAAGTTTTACTAAGTTACATTACACTCCATTTAATTTAAAATAAAAAATTAAAAATATGCTTCATAAATAAAATTTATCAAAACGTAAGTACAAAAGATTACGCATTAGTTCAATTGAACGATTACATTAATGGGACTAGATTTTTGTTTTCATTTATGTTATGATTTGCAGTTGGGAATAATAGTGTTGCATTCATTGCCTTTGCACTTGTTATTACCTGCATAAACAATAAATCTCTCATTAATTGGTTGGAGCAAAGAATGATTCTCATAAACCATATATAAAATCCCATGGGAGAGAAACAATAACTTAATCACTAAAAACCAAAATACTAATACAAACCTCCCAAATAGTAGAAATGATACAAGCTCATCTAACCACCATAGTCTTATCCATCAAATTTAATCCATTCATGTGCAAGCTCCTCTATTTATCCTCATCCATCTCCATGATGTACTTATTCTACAAACAATATATATATATATATATATATATATATATTAGAAACAAGTGTATAAATGATTACATTATTTTTAACAAAACATAACCTAAATCATAAATATATTAAGCTAGTCTTGTCCTGGGTATATAATATTAATCATCAGAACATAAGATATATATCCTACCTAGAATATTTCTTGGTTTATTTAGCTAGCTTTTATGAAGGCTATATGAACCTAGCTTCAACTTGAATATTAAGTTGATGAGGGTATAACACCAATCTTGTAATCGGCTACTCTAACTAGCATAAAGAATCAATATGACCTTCAATGTATAACAAACTAACATTTTGTAATAAAGTTGCATCATTAGCAATAAAAACAATGTATATATATTAAGTACTTCACATACCTTATCATTAAGCAATCAAGAGCATGACCATTTCCACATCATTAATTTTGAACTCTGTATTAAACTTTGCCTTATAACAAGAGCTATATATAAACAAGGTAGAATATCCTATTTGGTCCTTCTAATTAGGACAGATTGCCCCTTTAGTCCCCCTAATATGAATTATCCTCAGGAAGTCCCTCCATTTTCCAAACCCTAATGGACGTTCATTTCTTTCTCATTACCAGTTGATGTGGCATTCTCACTGATTAAAATAGTATTAAAAAAAACTTTAAAATTGTGAACTTATGTTAAAAGTGTTAACCAACTTCTAATTAATTTTATTGGATCTGGATCTAAACTAGTGAGCTCATTTCCTCTTCCCACCTTCACATGTGGCCCGATCGGAAATCCCCTTTCTCTGTTGGCCCACCATCGTCACACTAGCAAACGAATAGAATTTTGTCTCTTCCAATCCCTCTTCGGTCTTAAAAGGGATTGGCGCTTGCCCCTGTCATCAAGACTCAGGATCCATAGCCAGCCTTCTTAATATTGGAACCACTCCCAGTCGAAGCTCCTTTATCTAGATCCGATCTCCATAAGGATGACTGTCCAATCGAAGTTGAATCTGAGTTGAGCATCCAGCACCAGATCTGGGTATTACAAAATCTCCAGATCACCGAAAATCATGGCTAGTCCTCGTTCTAGGACATGACAAGCGACGAAACCCTAACTAGGGTTTACCTAACCGATTGCTACCTTCCACCAAGCATCCAAGAAAAGGCTCCACTGCTTACCGCCCCAGATTTCAGTAACTACGGCCACCTACTGGCTGGACCAGTGCAACTGGCGATTTGAGATCTGAACAGGCCATAGGTGAAGAACTCACGAGTTTGAATGCGGTTTGGATCTGGATCCAGTAAGCTTAATTAGAAGTTGGTGAACACTTTTAACATGATTTCAAAATTTTAAATTTTTTTAATATTATTTTAATCAATGAGAATGCCACATCAGCTAGTAATGACAAAGAAATAACGTCTGCTAGGGTTTGGACTAGAATCTCCCGATTTGGAAAAAGGAGGGACTTCATGCGGACAATTCATATTAGGGAGACTAAAGGGGCAATTTGACCTAATTCAAGGGACCAAATAGGGTATTCCACCTATAAAATACAATCACTCATAACATTATTAAGACAAAAAAAGGTCTTAAACAAGGCAATCTTCATGTATTGTATCTTCATGCCATCTTCCAAAGAAATTATTGTATTTCTATACATATAAATACATAAACATTAAAATCATATGTAATCTTTAAGTATGTTAGGAAAATTTTCCACGATATGTTGCTACTTCTAAAGATAACTTCATTGATTCATTACCAAACTTCTATGTTCAAAATGCTAGCTAAGAAGAACATATCCAACTCCATAACTGATTCACTGATTGAAGGCTTACTACAAACCATAAGCATATTAGAGGCTTGATGTGCCTGTGGGGTGGCGTTGGTGGCAGAGAAGAGTGAATTGGGTGGAGCTAGGTGAAGGAGCTGCAAAGGAGGATCAGGATTCCTATCCGAGTGTGGCAGTGACTACGGAAGCAACATAGAGAAGGATATAATAGTAGTTGTTTACGATGGGTTTTCGGCAGTGATGGAGGAATGCCATGAGATGGTTTTGGTGGCGTTGGAGAAAAGAGAAATCATGATGGAGCTTTTGAGTGGGTTCCATGTGGTGCTATATATGTTTTAAATTAGGGTTGAACCATTGAAGGATTAAGGTCTAACTCAGAATATAAGCGAGGTTTAAGTGTTACTATTATTTTTTATTGCGAATATTTTGTGTTCTTGAAATAATTCTTGTGAAATTATTTATTATTTCAATTATATTTTTTTTAAAAATCAATGTTTAAGGATTTGTGAAGTATAACTCATATTAATTTTTAAAATATTGTTTTGAATAAATAATGGATTTAGATTATTGATTAATAGGAATACTTCATATAAAATAAGAAAAAAGCATTTAACAAATATTGATTTAGAATTTAAAAATTCAAATTAAGTGGAAAATTAATATCCATAATATGATTTTGATAGATAATAATAATTAAGCATCGTGGTTTAAAAGTAGAGTTGGTTTTATGGGGACTAATTAGATAATTAAGCATCGTCTTTCTTTTCATCAAACTATTCCACTATAAGATTATATTCCTTTTATACTATTAATTCCATATATGGTATGATGACACTCTATTATAAGATTTGTATTGATGATTGGATGCCAAGCTTAGGGCTCAGCCTGCTACAGTAAGGGTCTCTATAGTCTATCCTATGGAGAGGCAACATGATTGATCAAAAATATGATTATCCCCATTAAAGGAGCACAGAAAGAACCTAATGGGCAGTAGTGAGGGTACCCCAACTGATACTGAGACACAATGCATCACCACAAATGTAATCTCAGGCTAACACAAAGATGGGCTTAACCTAATTTTTATTTTAAAATACAAAATGTAGCTTTGGTGGATTCTGAACCCAATTGCAATCACAGTTAGTCTAGGATGGATTTTCATGGCAGCCCCAATAACAAATTTTTCATATGCATGCCCTTTTGTTACCTTGACAATACTATTCATTTATTCTTGAGCTTTGCATCATTGATCTTATAATGAATATTTTGTATTATATTTTACACATGAAGAATGCACACAATATTTCATACATCTTATAATGAAAATTGTTTATGATAATTCATATTGAAGAAACTGTTATCAAGTTTTATACTTACGTTTTGTTTAATGTATTTGTATCATCAAGTATGGCTTACTAAATTTTATGCCAGGGTCTCATTTGCTAAAGCTTCATTTTGATTTTATCACTAGCTACATGAATGTAGATGCTGTAGCGGATATGATTTTGAAATCTATTTTCTAGAAATCTCTTCTAGCTTTGAAATACTTTCTAACCTTTTATTTAGTATCTGTGTTACTCATGCACTTTTTTTTTAATATTTTTCTTTTAAGTAAATTTTGTATACTTTCTGGAAGTGTTGGTAAGCAAGATACCACTCATCTTTGTGATGTTTTAGAGTAAGGTGGACATATCTCTCCTAGTTCAGGTATTGTGGCGATTGTCACATGCTCAACACGCCAATTAGGGAGTGGTAATTTGATAAACAAACTTCTATATCCAACTTTGAATATAAATCACCATATCAACTATTATTTGGAGAGAATCACAACTTAAATTTTTTTAAAAATATTTGACCATTTTATCACCCTATCATTAAACCTTGCCAAATAAATTGATCCCAAAAATAAATGATAGGGTGACAAAATAATATCTTTAAACCTTGCCAATTATTTGACTATTTTGTCACTCTATCATTTATTCTAATCAGTTCTACATATAACCAAGCTCATAAAAATGCACCATATAGGGTATGCAATCTAAGTTTAATGAACTACTAAGGAACAATATTTGGGAGTTATTACCACCTAATCCTTTCAAGAATATTATTACCTGCAAATGGTCGTTTTGCATTAAGAGGAAACTACATGGGAGCATTGATCATTATATAGTTGCCTTATTAATAAAACATCAGATAACTCAAAGGTATAGGCTTTCATAATACATTTATTTCTATCATCAAACCTGTTATTGTGCATCTCGTTCTTGCAATTGTTATTCGACATAATTTTCCCAATCATCAGTTAGATGTAAATAATGAATTCCTTTAATGGCCATTTGAAAGAGAAGGTTTTCATGCTCCAACCTCAAGTTTTTGAGCATTTTGATCTGCCTTATCATGTTTGTAAGCTCAAGAATGCTATTTATGGCCTTAAACAGGCGCTCCATGCATGGCATACAAAATTATGGCAAGTGCCACGCCCCAAACCCGGCTCAATGGACCCGGGACGAAGACAAACGACCATAAACCTACAAGGCCAAAGCCAAATAGACATATAAGGCCTCAAAACCTGATCCAAAACAGAACAAACAATCTGATAGAACTATAATTTCAAAAGTCAACATAAAAATTTTACAAAGTTCAAAATTCCAATTCAAATACAAACTGGTGTTCTATATATAAATCAAATACTCACACAAACAGAAAGACAACTCAAATTTAGAAGTGATCAAGAACACAATCTCTCGCTAGCTCACTAAGATGACTACTGTATTAATCACTCTGGATCTGAAAAAATTCAACAATAAAATTATGAGCTTCACAGCCCAGTAATTAACCCACTAAAAATAATTGGGATCCTTAGAAAGATTTCCATAAATTCAGAATAAAAAACTAATCATATCAGGTATTACAAATATTTATCAAAATTGTAGTTCATGAAATCAAATAGGTTCATCAAAATACAATTTAATAGCAGACAAAAATATATGTCTCCAAATCACTATGGCTAAAATAAAATACCAGAGATCATTTGTTTACCCTTGGTGACCCGAGTTAGAATATCAGAGTTTATTTGATTACCCTCGGTAACCCGAGCTAGAATATCAGAGTTCATTTGTTTACCCTTGGTGACCTGAGCCAGAATATCATAGGCCGTTACTTTTCACCAACGAAACGGTGTGAAACTATAGTTTCTTAACATATTCAGTGTTCCATGTCGACATGGTCAGTGTTTAACCACTAATGACAGGGTTATTGCCTAGTTAAATGAAGACTAAATGTATTTATATAAAAATAACTTTGTTATCCAAAAAAAAACATAATTTCAGAATTTTAGAAATTCAAAACAGAATTTTAGATAGGTCAGGGCAGAATAGAATTTGCAGAATAATTTGTCGAGCAAACATACAAGCATATGGATGATCCCATTTGTTTACAGTAAAATAATCCAGTTATATTCAAAACAATTTACAAACTTAATAATTTAAAGAATAACATACATGATCAAAATGTGGCAATTAATGTTTCGGGGAAAGAAAAGTAATTCAAAATATTAATAAGTATATAATAACAGAAACTGGATCAAAGCCCAACAAATGTTTTGATATTATATAAGCAAGCTTTAAAAGAATTTAAATAAGTTCATTTTGATAATAAAAATATATATATATATATATATATATATATATATATATATATATTTATATGCAGTGTTACTTACCTGATTAATGCCCAAAACTCCAAATCTCACACTGAATCAAGTTTCTCAGAATACCCTATATTGGGAAGTAGCCTATTAGTTTCATTAACAAAATGAATTTTACAACAATCATGGATTTACCAGAAAGCTTTCAGAAGGGTACAAATGCAAAAAATGAAGCTATCAATGTAATCTCCCAAATATGGATCTAGCGAGGGTACAATAGCAATTATCCACTCTAAAGACTTATGAACAATTTCATAATGACTGTTGAGTACTAAATTCCTCACAACTTTACATATACTTTTCCAAATCATATATTTCAAGATTATGGGAATTATAGACATCTAAGACAATGACATATCCGAAATTCACATTATTTGGAGTACTACTCAAATTATAGCATTCATTTGATTCTCTAGCTATTTCTGGAAACTTATAATTCAGATATATACTTTTAAAATATGTATATCTCTCAACCTACAATTCCAAAAATAATACAATTTTACTGTCAATCAGATAACTCAAAAATGAAAACTTTCCTATTTTCACCTTTTCCAATTCAATCTTCATGATCATAAAAAATTGCCATAATTCTTCAGGCTTAATACAAAAATATCATCTGAGACATTTATACTAATAGGGCTATATCTCACAAACTACAGATGCATAAAATCTAAATTATGCAGGTCTTTAGCTAACATCAAAATGTATAACTTTCATATTTTACTCTCCTCCAAATTTCACCTTTAGGATCCCTAAAACTGAAGAGGGATTTATGCTATTATAAAAAACGAAAATCTAAAACTTATCAAATTAAATCAGCTCTCAATCAACAGTACATCACATTACATCAAATATATCATGCAAAACCTCATCCTTCAAACGTGATTACATCCATAAAAACATTATGGCCAAAGATACTAAGAGTATGCTTAGGTGCACACATCAAAAGAGAAATAAAATTCATTCAAACTACAAATTAGGAACAAACCCTAGAACTCAAGGGCTAAATCGAAGGTTTAAAGGTGAATAAAAAATAAAATCTAATTTTAGGGTTTCAGAAAGAAAGAACTCTCACAGATCCAACAAGCATCAATAAAAATAAGGAATTAAAAAAATCTTCACAAAGCTCCAATATCTTACCTTGAAAGTAGAAACAAAATAACTCAAGATCCACTCGTCCTTGCCAATGGCACCACCAAGAAGGAAAGAAAAGGAAGATTGGAAGTTTTTTTTCTTTTTACAACAATAGGAGATCATGGCGGTGGAGACAAGTCAGATCGTGAATTTTTGGTAACCGCTAAGGATAAGAAGAAGGGTTTTTTAAAATCTTAAAAATCAATGGCTCTGATTAAAAAAGTTTGCATCAATAGCTAGGATATAATCAGAGAGTGGGGTCCACAACAAGTTTTTAGTCTCTTCACTTCAGGATGTCCAATTCATATACCTCACTTTTTATTCTACATAAACCAAGCATTCTACTACATTTTTTTTTTTTGTCTCAAAGAAAATATGTTCTTGACTTATTGACAAAGACAAAAAAAAATTGGGTGTCAAGCCATATGTGGTACACCAATAGCTCAATATATGTAACATACTAAAGAAGATATTGAAGTTTTTGAATATCATGAGAAATATAGGAGACCAGCTAGAAAATTCAATTAACTTTTATGGATCAATACTGATATTGTATACTCTATTGGTGTTGTAAGTCAGTTTATATCACATTAAACAGTTAAGCACATTTGGTAACTTTAGAGTGAGTCTTGTGTTATTTAAAAGAGCTCCAAGATGAGGTTTTTTTGCCAAGATGAGCAACTAGGCTACTAAGAAAGGCAGGGCCGTGCAGTATTTCATCATGAATGTAATGTAACCAAGATTCATATTCAAATTGGGCAGTACCCAAGATTGATAGATTGGTTGTCTTCCAACTGCGCTAATCATGAACTTAAAGTTGATAATGTGCCTTAATGTATCGAATTTAGTTTGATGTTATGCTTATTTTGGGAAAATAGAAATTTCATGTGGAATTTTATGTGGAGTGTTATCTAAAGTTCGTGTGTATATGAGTGTTGTGCATTCCCTAACTTATTCATCACATTGATAAGTATATCATAAATGAAGGTGAATGAAGTTATCGGTTATATATTATAAGTGATACTAATTATTTAGAATGAATGTAATTAACCTCAATTTGATAATTTTTTCCATCTTAATTGCAAATTTGCTTCACATCTTGGTATACATATATATATTTAATATCAAGGAAAAAATCAGTATGAAATAATTGCATGAATTCTATTATCTTGTCAAATATTGATAAATTGAAAAAAATAAAAATAAAATTTTGGAATTTATAGTTTTATAAAAAAACGTGTAATATTTTTTATTTTATTTTTCTATTTCCTTACTTTTTAGGTACCTAGTTATTTGTATATTAATTACTAAAATTGAATTGGGTTTTGTATAATTAATAAAATCTAATGATCACTCTGGATGGGGGTAACTTCACCATAAGTGTTCATATCCTCTAAATACATGCTTTTCAAATCTAAATTTACAAATTTCCTCCGACCAGATTCAAAATCCTATAAAGTAACACACGAGATACATTCAACTAAACAAACACTGAATTTGATTCTTTTGTATTTTCAAATATAAATATTTATAAATACAATGTAATTTAAAATCCATTGAATTTTTGGGCTACTGTAGTTTTTGGGCTCTAAAGTAATTTAAGTCGAGTTAGGTTCGAACTTCGCTTGATATTTCAAAATATATAAATATATTATAACTTTGTGTGTTTTTTTTAGCCTATATACACGTGAAAATTTATTGTGTGTATATGCCTCAATCAACTAAATGCGACGTATACCTTTTAACATTCTATTTGCTTAAATATGTTTCCCTCTACTACACATAAACCATCAAAATATATTATAAATTATACAAACATTGATTTTTTTATATAATAATAGTATATAAGCAAAGATTATTTTGATCATTCAACAAGACATAGTATATTTTAATTCAACATGGAATAGTATATTTTAATATTGTATATAAGGTAGAGTGACATTTATTCAAACTAATTGAATATTAAAGGGTATACATGTCATTTAGTTTTATTAAGGCTATACAAGTAATGAAGTGAAATTTCAAGGTTATACAGGAAAAAAATAAAAATTTATTTATTTATAATACATAAAAATATTATATACTTTATTATTATATTGAAAATATTATACAATTTTACAAACTTTTTGTTGATTCAAGGTAGTAGAAGCTTGGGTGGTTTACGCAATGCTGTTTGGAGGTTTGAATCCTTGTGTACACAAAAAAAAAACTCTGAGATTTTTTTCTTTATAGGGCTCCCAATACCTCATTCTGAAGCAGTTTAGAGTTGTGGACCCCAAGATTTTAGTTAGGAAAAGACAAATCTATAGTCTATATTAATTTCATCCCCTAATGTTCTTATTAATTGACACATGGTGCATTCTTAAAAGAAGGTGTAGTGTCCTGCATGATCATTCTAAGTGCTTTGTCTCTCTTACTTTGTCTCCAACCTCCAAACCCTCACCTTCATATCTCTCTATCTCTCTCTCTCTCTCTCAATAATTCCATGGCAAAGACTATGCCACCACTGTCCTCAGATACCGATCTCCAATCCAACCCCTGAATGGCGCCGGTACCATCACAATCACAATGCTGGAACCGCAATAATAGCAACAACAAACCCTAACCCTAGCCCTCTCGATTTATTTTCATCCTCAAGAAAGTACTGCTAGAGGTAGGGGAAACCTCAGCTTTCATCGACGTCTGGGAGGCCACTTCCTCGACCGTTCCCATGGTAATCTTAAGCATAAGTACTGGAAAAACGTCGCTGATGCCATAAGTTCCCATGATGACTATACCAACACCTCTAGAACTGACGTCTAGTGCAAGAACTGGATCGATACCCTAAAAAAGAAGTACAAAATTGAGAAATCCAAGATTTTGAACTCACCCGCGTAGCGATTTCCATGGCCCTTCTTCAATCACCTCCATCTACTCCTCTGTCCTACCCACAAGTCGATCAAGCTGAAGTCACTCCATTAAAAGACCATCATCACCACCAGTTCGCAGCCTCCACCGCCTCCCAACAACTCGAGATCTATATAACCTCTCTCGCTCTCCATCTTTGATCCAACGATTTCAGAAGATAACTGAGAAGGGGGATTGACGAGGAATGCAAAGCCGAGGATCCTGTCATCACTTGCAGAGGCTTACCCTGCGATTGCCGATCTCCTCCTTTATTCACGCCATGCTTGCCACCATGGCCTCTGTCTATGTATTTGTTTTTTTTGGTTGATTTCGTTTTTTATTTAGGTTTTTTAAGAATTGATTGATTTGGTGTGTAGATATGGTACCCGGCCTCGAAAACGATTTTGGAGAAGGTGGCTTAGAGTTTGTGAGAGAGAATGGGATGGATGTGATGGTGATCAACCCTGGGACTGTGATGGGGCCGATCATCATTCCACGGGGAATCAATGCTGTCATGGCTATGTTCCTTTGACTTCTTGAAGTTTAAAAGTTTGTTTTATTTATTTATTTCTTTCTTTCTTTCCCTTTCTTGTAAATTTGAGTGTTATTGTGATGATATGTTAATTCTTTTAAGCTTATGGGCTTTAAATCTCTTGTGTTCTTCAAAGTTTGGTCTGCTTTTTTTTTCTTTTCTAAATTGAAGTGTGATGGTGATGAGATTATAATTATTTTTTTCTTTTAAAATTTCTGGTAAATCGTTTTGTTCTTAATATTTTTTTCTAAATTTAAGTGTGATGGTGATGGGATGCTATTTTTTCCTTTTTCGAAGATTATGCTCTATCTCTTCTATTCTTAATTTTTTTTCTCCCCTCTGAATATAAGTGTGATGGTGATAAGATGAAAATATTTTTTAGGCCTATCTGCTATGCTTTAAATCTTATTATAGAGCTTGATCGGATAAGCGTGAAGGTATTTAGACTTTTTGTTATATTCATTTTGGTTTCGTTCGTTTGAAAATCTGAGATTCTAGATTTGAAAGTTATTGTAATTGTTAGTTTTTTTATGGAACTATTTTTTAAGTTCAATTCAGAGCAATTCTTTCATTTTATAGTGTTGAATTCGTTGTTTTAATGTACGATGATTTGGGAAAAACATAGCGACCTTATTGTATCATTTATGATTTAGGTTTTTAAGGGCGATGCATCTCAGATGGTTCATCCAAATATAATTGATTTGGTTAGTTCACATTTATTTCATAGGTTTAAGATTATGGAGAAAATACTCTAAAGAATGGTATTATTTTCCTTCTTTATGTTCTTCTAAATTTTGAGTCAAAGTTTGAAAATATCCACTTCAAAACAAATTTGGTATATATATATACATATATAATCTCTTTAACAAATATTTTACCTGGGGTTGACATCTAGCACCACCATTGACCCTTGAAATTTAAAATATTATATTATTATATAAAAACAATTCATATAATTAGATTAAATTGATAACATAAATTATAATAATTAGAAAAATTAATTTGAATTTTGAAATGCTAAGAACGCCCATTGTAAGAAAAGGAAACTAAATAAATGTGTGTATATATATCTATTATAACCTAGATATATTAATAGTTTTTTAGTCATTTGTTAATTTTATTTTTCATACAATATTTGTAGATACAGAGAATAATCAATATCTTTACTTTTAAGCTTCCAAAATACGTGTTAATAAAAACCAGTATTATGTGTAGCGCTCTTTCACACCCTTTTAATTTACAACTAAAGTATTGTAAAAATAAAGCTAAAAATTTAAAAAAATATTGTAATTAGATTAAATTGATGACATAAATTATAATAATTAGTTAAATTAATTTGAATTTTGAAATGCTAAGAATGTCCAATGGAAAGAAAGGAAACTAAATAAATTAATATATATATGAAACATATAGAGCATGTTAATATAAAAATATTATATATAAATGAAACATAAATAATTATTTCCATATTGATAATTTAGTTTTTTTAAATCATTATATAATTCATGGTTATAAATCTTATTATATTATTATTTGATTGTCTATTAATAAAGATAGAAGCTTAAGCTTGATACATTTGTCTGTAGAAGACATGATATGCAATGTCTCCATGAGCCCAATGTGACCTTTGCATAGACTAGCTACTTTTTTTTTAGGTTGGTTCTAGAGAATGCTAATTTTCTCATTACAAAATAGGGCAGTGCAATGAATGTGGTAGACAATATTTTTTTTTTATAATTATAGTTAATTCATGTTAATTGTATATTTGTTTGTCTTCACATGCTCTGATTGGTTTTTTTCTCCTTGGGTTTTTCTCCTTTATTTATTAATCTTTTCCATGTGCACCATGGTCTTTTCTCAATGCAAGTAAGGACTTGCATTTATATTAATGGCTTTAGACTAGCTTTCATGCATGCAGTGTCACAATCACTGAATTACATGAAAACACATTGAACAAAATATTGCTAAGAATTTCAATGTGAATGCATTATACACTCATAAAGTTTAATAAATGTGTTAGGGTGTTTTTAATATAGGTTTACAAAGCCAAAACCTATTTGAATCAATTAACATAAACTTAAACCTGTGATAAATAGTTTTATTTTTATTTAAAAAAATCTTTATAGCTGTTGAAATCTTTATATATACAAATAGAATGAAAGAATCCACATGCAACGAACTTTAACAATAATAGAAAGGCATGTATGTATAGATTCTTAGTTAGTTTTAAATGTTGCATTTATAATATCCGATGTTATCGTTTGATTTTTTTTTAAAAAAAATATAGTTCAAACATGAACAACAAGCTATTTATATGTATATATATATATATATAATTTTTTTAGTTAGTTTTATTTTTTTTAAATAAAATCTGAGTTTATATTTGGAATTTTTTTAGGAATAATTTGTTAATTTTTTTAAAGCAAGTACTTTAAAAGTAAACATATTATATTTTTTTTAAATATGTAAGAAACCTAAAAAAAATCTTCTGCTTTATTATTCTTAGTTTTTTTTAATTTATATTTGTTTATAACATTATGATAATTGAATTTATTTGCAGGTAAAATTTTTAACAAATGAAAAATCAAGAACATGTCATTATTACCGCGCAATTTAAAGTAATGATGGTTTTATTAATATAGGTATATACATATCCATGGATGCATTTATAATAAAGTAATGATAGAGGCTAATTAATATGGGTTAGGATTCATGTTTTGAAACCCGGGTTGAACTAGGCCCGGCCAAAAAACCAGGTCGGGCCGGGGTATAGTGTTGACCCAGTTGACCCGGGCGAGTACCTGGTGAACCGATTGACCCAGCCCAGTCAAATCGGGTCAACCCAATTATATTATTATATGTTTAAAATTAAAACTTTAAATAATAAATATGTAAATAGAGGGGGTTATGTATCAAATTTGCTTCAAAATCAAAACTCAATGCCTGATTCATAAGTTTTACTTATTAGATTGTATTGTGAAACTTAAAAGCTTGTATTTATTAGGTCAAAATATCAAAATAGTCCCTCTATTTTGCGTTTTCCGCCCTTTTAATCCCTCTAATATAAAATCCGCTTTTTTGGTCCTCGTATTTGCACATTTTTGTCCTTTTCGTCCCTCCAATTGACGGATTTGCCATTTTGGTATTTCCAGCTAATGAACTGAAGGGTCCAAAAAGAACAAAAATGTGTAAATACAAGGACCAAAATGGTAGATTTTATAGTTAAAAGACGAAAATATGCAAATACGAGGACCAAAAGTGTGGATTTTATATTAGACGGACTTAAAGGGCGGAAAATGTAAAATAAAGGGACCATTTTGATATTTATACCTATTTATATTATGTTATATTTTGTTTGAATTTGTATTTATGGTATTAAATTCATATTTATAAATTATAAGAAAAACTATTTATTTGTTGAACTTTTGTATTGTTGTTTTTTAAAATTTTTAGTAACTTATAATATATTGTATTTATGACCGGGTCAACCCGGTTCAACCATTGACCCATGACCCAGAAGTCTTCCCAAGTCATACCCCAGGTCGGGTTTCAAAACATTGGTTAGGATGGCTTTATTAATATAGATATATGTAATGAAATTAATAGCTATTAAAATAGGATGGTTTTATTAATGTAGCTATAAGTAATGGAGTCAACAACTATTAAAATAGGATGTCTAATTTTACCAGCGTAGATATGTGTAATAGAGAATATCTATAAAAATAGAATTACTTTAATAATGTAGGATGTATTTATTGCCATGCAAAGCATGGTCCAAGATATGTCAACGTCAACATTATTATGACTGTTTTAAAATAATTTAACATAAAAGTACATACGTGAATTAACAGTAATGTTATTTTAAAAAATAACAATCAAAAGCTTTTCGAATCTATCTGTCTATATATATATAATCGAGCCATTCATCACTTTGCAAAGAATTGAAAATCAATATTAAGGCAGGTATGAATTTATTCTTATTTTAGTTTGAAATTTTGAGTTGATGCGTATCCTTATCAATTTTTTATGTCTAATTTCTTCAAAAAAATATTCCATTATACATCTTTATAAAAAGTCATAATTTGAATTATGGTCCTTGCCTTACAAACATTAATGAGATGAATTGAATATTACATTTTATTTTCTAAAAAGACAATTATAAAATTTAATAAGTTTATACATAAAAAAATATTATAAGTGAACTTTTAAACATTGTAGACTGATAGAGGTTAATTAATATCGGTTAGGTTGCCTTTAATATAAGTTACAAAAGTCAATAGCTATATGAATAATTTAACATAAATTTACAATTTACATATGTGATTAATATTTACTATTTTATGGTCAGCTTGGGAGATGTGAGACCATGGTTTATATTTCTTTCTTAACAAGTTTAATGAAATTTTTCTTGGTTTGTGCCAAGAACAACATTATTTTTTTTCAGCTAAAAAAAAACATTAGAGATTAAAGTGATGAAGGGATTTAAACCTAACCCTATTTATGCTATCCTATTAATCACCCGTAAATATTTTTAAAAAAAAACCCATACAAATGCATATTTTCCTCTGCCTATATATTAAGATTACCTCTTATGCTTTTATAATCAAGTGCTGGTACCGACGACCTACCACTAGTTAAAGCAATCTCAAGACCAAAAGGAACCCTCTTGATGGTAGGAGGCACGAAGGATCGTGCTAGACCTACTTTATGGCAGAAGTCCTTTATCAATGCATTTTTGGATGACGAAAAATACAAAGACTATACTAATTATGGTGCCGAGCCGGACCCCGTCCATGAGTTGGTGTACTCACAATCGTTAGGAGCACCAGAGGTGCAGAGGTTCGGAGACATGCCAAGAAAATGGAAGACTATGAGAGCCGACGTGTGGAGAACTAAGATGCAGAGGCGTCTTTGGCGCAAACTTGATTGTGGGCAGTCTCACATTGTGGACGACACCGGAATTGAGTCTATCCATTCAGTGGTAAGGTCCAATTCCCCGGATTGCTACCCTTACACCAGTCCTTACTAACAAAAATAAATTATATTGTAATTTATTCATGTATGAATAAATCCTTATTAAATATATAGATTTTATTATTCCAAATTACTATATTTGTTATAAACAATATAAATTTTCAACAAATGAAATATTTATTACATTTAAAAAAACATTTAAAAAGATAGTTAATCAATGAAAAATACAAAATTATGAATAAATAAAATAATATAAAAAATATAAATTGCATATATATATATATATATATATGGGAAAACATCATCTAGGGACGTTCCTAGATTTTAATTCTAGGGATGTTTTTAAATCTAAGCCGTTGGATCATCATCTGATGGTTGATTGATTATATAAACACTGTACACCTTTTTTCTGTTCATGATCATCTGCACAACACTTTGTAGAACGCGGTTTTACTGTTCATAATGATAAGAGCAGTCGATTTTTCATCCGATGGATTTCTCTATGGACATCCTAGATTTGAAATCTAGGGACGTCCCTAGATGATGGGTTCTATATATATATATATATATATATCTTATTTAATAGTCCCTCAAAACTTCATCATCACTCTTATAGATCTAATGTGGTATATAATTTCTCTAATATTTGTAAATTTTAATCCACCCAAGATCCCATCTTGCTAATTCTTACTAATTATTATTATTATTATTATTATTATTATTATTATTTAATTTTCAAACAATTATTTTTTTTTGCAATAAAAATGCATATCATTTTTGCAGTTTTAATTGGTCCTTCCTCTTCGTATTATGTTTATTTCTCACATTTAATTTATGATATATATTAACTTCAATTTGCAAACCAATGCTTAAGTTTTGCTAATAAACCAATGGTTTCATATTCTTTAATCATTAAAATATTTAAGTATATTAAATGAAATTACCAATGTTTGATTTTTTTTGTTAACAAACCAATTATTTCAATTTTTTTAATCACAAGAATCAATATTTATCGATTAAAAATATTAATTTTGATTATTAATAATTTAGTTTTGATTATTTCAATTTAGTTTTGATTATTAATAATTTAGTGGATAATTTTATCAAATAAAATACGGAAGAACAAGTTAAACATATAATGATACTAGCAAGCCAATTAAGATGTGGGTATCTGTAAGCATATAAATAATTGCTTTTTTTTTTATAAATTAAAGGAACTAATGACAGATAGGGTCTAATAATAATAAAATATCACATTGACTTTATCTTAAAATAAACGCACACAAAGTTTTTACAAATATTTTTTCCCTAAGATTACTAAGAGAAGTTTATATGGAAAATTTATAAAAAAAAAAAATCAAAGAACATCCCGTAGATAAATAAAAATGGATCCAAACATAATACTTATATTATTATATTAAATTAAATATATAAGAATATTATATACAAAAAGCAATCCCGACAATTTTAGTTTTCATAGTTTTTAAAAAGGCGATGATGATATCAAACAGTGCTTATAAGATCATTATAATAGCTTAATTGCATTAATTTTGTATTTAAAAAAATGAGTGATTACAAAAATTAATGAACAAACCATTACGAAAAAAATATTTTATATTGTTAAGAAAAATAATAATGCATTACAATTGCATTTATTTATAGGACAAAACAAAAATACATTTTTAAACTTAAAACCACAAAAAGGGCAAAACCTTATATTAAAATGTAGTTTTTTTTTTTGTTAATTTTATTGTATTATATTATTGATAAATTTTGTGTGTGTTATTTTAAAATGAAATCCACGTGAAATTTTATTATTATTAGACCCTATTTATCTTTAAGTCCTTTGATTTCATGAACAAAAAAAAACTATTTATATGTTTACATATACCCAAAGCATTAGTGCAAAGCTGATATGTATTTATATTTTAATTAGAGGTTTGGTGTTCTATAGGAGGACGAAACGCTATATTTGTTTATATAGTTTAAAGCTCATCCTATTTGTCAACACCTATATCTCACCTACATCTCATCTACATCTCACCTGATATGTTATAGTATGTTATAAACTCCATTATTAACTCTCATCCCAATGATGCTTTGTCTCTATTAAACATGAAAATGTGCCATGCATCTTTTGTGTATTGGCTTTTTAAAAATCTAAATCTACATTAATTGAATAGTATCCATTAACATGTGATCATACAGTAATCACATATCTTATATAATACTTAGTTGAGCCAATTATTCATCTCACCTAACTTCTTTGTAGTCAATTGAAAACATTAATCAAGGTATGCAAATATATATAATTTTAATTTTTTTATTTATAAAACTTACTCAAAACATTAATCAAGGTATATATATATATATATAAACATATAATTTTTTTTACAAAGGCTAATATTTTATTTAGATATGTACATTAGCAGAAAACATATATGATTTAATTAGATTTTTGTTAGAATATATAAATAACTTTTTAAAAACAAATAGTTTAACAATCACATATTCATTAAGCATGAGTAACTGCATCTCTTTCACTCTATAATTTTTCTATTATTATTATTACTATTATTGTTAATTACTATCATCATTATTATTATTATTATTATTATTATTATTATTATTATTATTATTATTGATACATGATAATGCAATTAATGCATGAGATGATGACAACACCATTATCCATAATTTTAAATCCAAAACAAACCTAGAGAAAAACTCAAACATGACAACAAATGCAAGAAACTCCATTGGAATATCATCCCCCCTATGAGTTTGCTTCACCATCGCCAAAGGTCTCCACACATTCGGTGTCTCTGATATATTTTCCTCCAACCTCAAATTCTTCTTATCGACCCCCTACCTTTCCATGACCACTCTTTTTGCTTACATCATTGTCATCATCACAAATGATCCAAAAGCCTGTGCCGACTCAAGATAGAATCAATATATCAGTCAAAGCTAGAATCAGTTCCTAAGTTAGAACTCCAACATATCTAAGCTCACCAGTAAATATGTCAATATGGTGCATCTTAAGATTATTTTTTTTAAAATTAAAAATGGAAAAACTATCTCAAGGTATAAGAAAAGAAAGAAGTTGAAAATTTATGTAAAGAGCCAAAATTAGAGATGGTTAGATTTCCTTTCATTAATTTCCCTTCATTATTTATTTATTTTTTTTAATTGAAACGTATGACACTAGAAAAACATATGAACTCATTTTTTTTTTGCCTAAATTCTTAAATCACTATTTTTCCTTTTCTAAAATTTTATACATGCTTGCTTGAATTTCGTTCTAAAATTAGACTTTGTTTGTGTTTGTTTTATACTATTTAAATGCAAAGAAGGAAAATATTGAAATCTATGTGTGAAGAGGAATTCAAATATTTTTTTTTTTATTTTCTTCGTGAAAAGTGCAAATTTGGTTTTTATATACTATTTTATAAATTATTACAATGGTTGATTTTTCTTCTCTAACATTATCTTAGAACATATTTATCTAAAAAAATTATATGTGTACTTATTTTAAAATATAATTCATGCTAAATTTTTTATTATTATTATTAAACATCATTTATCTTTATTAAATCTAATTTATGAAAAAAATTATTTATGCATTTAAAGATACCAACGGCTTTAGCGCGAACCACAGCGAAATCTGCCTACAATTAGCATAAGAACATGAACAAGAAAAACCAGCCTTATCTCCAAATTTTGCTGGTGGGACGACGATAAGTTTCCATAGTTTTCGGCGACATTTGTGAGGGAAATAAACTGTGGAGGTACGAGATCCATGGGCGTGAATTTGTGTTTGCCTGGATTCACCATCATCGTAGCACTACGTGATTCAATCTCAGATCTTCAGGCATGTCCCGTGTTCCTTTTGTGACAGAGTGTTATTGATCCTTGATACGCTGCATATTTTATTTCAATCTTCTTCTTCTTCTTCTTCTTCTTCTTCTTCTTCTTCTTCTGCTGCTGCTGCTGCTGCTGTTTCTTCTACTATTTATGCAATTCCATATAATATATTAGCTTTGATTGTGAATTAGCTAGTATGTTTTGAAGTTCCAAAAAATATGTTTACTTTGATTGTTAATTGCTAGCTCTGACCATGGTCTAGTGTTTATTTATTTATTTTTTAAAATAATGTTGAGAGTTTGAGGGAATTTAAGATTTCTAAAAATGAATTTTAAGGAATGTTTTGATTAGTTTGGTATCAATGAGGATTTTGTTTGTTATACCATAAGATTCTCTCTATGCAATTGAAATTTTTTTCCCCTATGATATGTTATTTAATTCTTTATTTGTAAATGTAAGATTTGAGATGAAATTTCATAGGGGGAGAAAATTTCCTTCTCTTTAATTTTGAGCTGTTCAATAATTTTGTTTTTTGTAGACAGTTTTGGCATTTTGTTAAACAAAATAGTATTAAAAGGATGCTAATTACAAGAATGTCCACGGACGTGGTTTTGTAATTACGTTAGTAACACAGAAGAAGACATTTATATGATTGGATTAATGTTTTTTAAAAAATATGAAAACATCTTGAAAAGGAAATCCATTACTACTCCGATTTCCAGTTTAATACTCTTTGCCTTTTTTATTGAAATTACAAATTTATTTGCATTCCTTATAAAACCTTAAAATTTGTAGCTTTTTTTAAATTTTAATTGTGTTACTGTAAGTTTAAATTTTTTCATATTTTATGATCATAAATCATGCTCTTTTGATTAAATAAAATTAATTCTCTTTTAACATCTTAAATAAAAATATTTTTTTTTTAAGATTATCAATATAAAAAGAGTAATGATATCAAAGATAAATGGAATTTTAAAAATATTTTAAAACTTTTTTGCTGTGTTTCATAATAATTTAAAAAAAACTTCAAGTTTGGAGAGGGTGAACATAGATAAACAAATAAATAGATGATTATCGAGGGTGGCCTTACTTAATATAGAAAGAAATAGCTATATCTAAACTATTTTAAGATAGAAAGAAACATATAATGAAAGAAATAAAGTATATAATCCTAGTTAATTAATATTAGCAATGGTGGCCATACATAATATAGGTTACAACTTATGGGGGGTTCCAAAGCAACATCTAGACTGTTTTATAGGTGTGAGAGCTCATAATGAAATATTGTTGTTGCATTCAATAGTTCCCTCGATCTCTGACCAGAACTATATTAAGTTGGTACAAAAAGTCAACAGCTATATCTGAGCTAAAGTTTTTGATAATATGGCTATTTTGAATCATTTAACACATATGTCCATTAACATGTGATTTTATAGTAATAATATTAACAAAATTAATAATTAAAAATCAACACACTCTTTCTATAGAATCAATGAAAGAAACATAGACTAGCTTTCATGTCTTTTCTTAGGTTTATTACAAATATTATGTGATATAATATAGTGTAATATTATTTATCACAATGTTTTGTAAATATTATCTGATATTTAAAGCTCACCCGATTTGTCAGCACCTACATCTCATCTAATATGTTATAATATGTTATAAACTCCATTATTGAGTATAATCCCAATGATGTTTTGTCTCTATTAGATATGAAAATTACAATCTTTTATGTTTTTCAATTCTAAAATCTGATTTTACAATAGGAAAAAAGATTAATAATTTATTATTAAATTTTATGAATGTTCACATGGGACATTGATTATTATATTTTATTTGAGTTTATATCATACTCAATACTATTTATATCTGGAGGGTTCTTGGAGATCTTTTTCAGTGTTGATGCCCTCATTTAGTCTACTTTTTAAAATAGTTTTTAAACATGACTGTTATCAAGTGTTTCTTTGGTATGTTTGATTTTTTAACAAAAATGAGAAAAATTAATTAATAGAATATGTATTAGCCGTTTCTTGAGATATACTGTCATCATTTGTTTCTTTGTTATTTTTTAAAGGTTTTCTTTAAATTATAATGTATTATTATTTATGGCCATTGTTTTTCAATAATATATAATAATAACTTTATATATGTATTATATATATATATATATATAATGTGACTAATTTTTGTTTTATATTAAAAATTTATAATTTTATCACTAAATCATCAATATGAATTATATATCTAAAATATAATATTAATGGCACACTATTAATGAAAGTAAAGGAGCAGTCATTTATAAACCACAAGTTTAAGATATATATATATATATATGAGAATTCATAATCTAAGGGATAGCCAAATTTTCAAATCTAAGAATGTTCACAGTAGTCGTCGTATGCCAGCCCAACAACACCTACCCTAATTCAATTCATTCTCCAAACTATATATATCCATATATGATTGCATGTAAGTATATATAAAGATAGGATACTAAACACTCTTGCATCAATTAACATTGCTCATCTATGGACATGGCTGACTTACAATGCATCATCCTTCCCCGTCACCAAAGAAGAGGATCTAGAGCATTGACAGAGTACTTAGGAGTACGAAGGAGACTATGGGGACGTTATGGAGCAGAGATTAGAAACCCTTATATCAGGAAGAGACACTGGTTAGGCACATTTGATACACTGAAGGAAGCAGCTGGCTTATGACATGTCGTCAATCACCTTGAGTGGTATCGATAGAGCTCGGATTTATTTTTACTATAGGTTTCTTACTATGCCTTCTCCACCTTCTCCACCACCACCTCCGCCACCTTCTCCTTTAGAGGAAGAGAATGAATGTTGTTCTAAGTATGACTTGGATCTTAGTGATGATCAAGACCATTTGGTTGATGGTGATGATGATGATTCAATCAGTATTACCACCATTTTGCATAGTTTTTGCCAATTGAATGCATTTCTTTCATCTTTGATACTATAATAAACATGTTGCTGACCACTTGCAATGTTGTATTGAATGATTAAGGCTGCGTTCATGAGAATAACAAGATAAGTGAGGTGAGTTTTGTTATGAATGAAATCAGTTTTATATTTTATTTTTTTTAGAACATGAATATAGTTTGATCATCAAGACCTTTGTGAAAGTGATCAAACACTTATATATATATATATATATATATATATATATATATTTATGTAAACACAAGTAGCATTAATTCTCAAAGAAGTTTTTAGCTAGCATATTTTTCATATATACTTAATTGGTATATGCAGTTGAATCAATTAAGAAGTTAATATGGGAAAAATGTAACTACAATAATACGATAATAAGTGGTTGTATACTATAATGCCAGTTAATAAAATATCGAATGCAATTCTACGATAAAAAATATTCATTTACCATACAATAGTGGCACAATGTATTTCCTTTACCCTATACATGGATTCATCTACTATAAAATAATATTCAGATATATGACAATGAATTATTGAGGTGCTCATTAAAAATAACCAAACTACAATAGCAACAATTGAACAACTCTGTTTTGATCTAAACATCATCAAGAAAAAATATTTTCCCTTCTAAGAAAACTCAAGAATAATTTACTCAAATTTATATCCTATAATTCAATCAACATATATATATATATACATTTTTTTTTACAAATTTCTCCATGAAACTCTATTTCAATGGGCCATTAAAATAGAAAATATCGACGACATATCTAGCAGTTGGTATTATATTGCTTGCAATGAATGGTTTAAACCCTTGAATAATGGAAAAGAAATTTATATTGCAAAAAACATGGAAAAATATCACAAATTACATAATAGCCCCTTCGAAATGCATATTTTCTATGTCTATTCACTATTTTAATTTACATACATACTCTAACACACTTATTTATAAATTTACAGAATATGTCTTCCATTAGTTATTAAGGATGACACTGGACAAACCAAAATAATTGTTATTTACAGACAAGCTGAGATTCTTGCTCACATTTATTTTTTCTCATTACCATTTGCTTAAGAAATCTCCAAGTCAAAAGTACCCCAATTAAAATATGAGACTTATTTTTACTATAGACCTCTCAAAGAAAAAACCCCTTAATTATAAGGTTTATGGTGCTAAACAACTTAAAATAGAAGATAATGTTTTAACTCCAACATCACAACATCAAATTCCAATAGACTTTACACTGCATAACCTTAAGAAAAAAAAAATTTAAGAACAAGTGAGTGACAAAAAAGATTAATGAATAAATAATCCCTCAATTTTTTTAATATTAATAAGAAAATAACATTACATTATTTTTGTTTGCAAAGACAAATAAAAGATGCGTTTTTAATATAAATAAAAAAAAACCAATATAAAAATAGTTTTATATGTGTGTGCATTTTATTGTATTATAATATTAACAAACTTTATAATATTTAATCACTACTACTTATGTAAAAGCTTTGTGCATGTTTATTTTAAAATAAAATTCATGTTAAATTTTATTATTATTAGACCATATCTATCTCTAATTTATTTAATTTATAAAAAACATAATTTATATATTTATCAAAATCAACTATTTATATATTTACATATACCTCCAGCGCAGGCCACCCTACTACTAGTATATATATATATATTAGTATTTGTATTGGTTATTTTTTTTAATAAAAAAATCAAACTTTAAAAAAGTGTCAGTCTTCTATTAAATCTATTTTAATGTAAATTTTAAAATAAACTTGTTTAAATTTTAACTTCACGTTAAATTTAGCCGGACATATAATTTAATGTTTTTAAAGGAAATGTTACCAAGCTTATGAAAGATTGGTTGGGAAGAGGACTAAATGGTCACATTGGAAGTATCGAAGTAATTTAATGTTTTTTTCTAGGCTTGTTAATATATATATTTAAAAATCATGGAGGTTGTCCGGGACAAGACAATGTGCCGTGGATGTTGGGACAAGTACAAATAATGATATGATAAGAATGTACAACCATTGTTTCATAACTGAAACCATGGTGTCAGGTAGCCAGTTTTTGTTGATATTTATAATAATAATAATAATAATAATAACAACAATAATTTGCTTTGATGTGATATGGTGCACAAAGAGATTCATTTATTTGTGGAAAAATTAAATTAATGCTATTCCCTTTGATTGATGTTGAGAGTTACGTGTTTCTTTCTTGTGCGTCTTTAGATTTTTTTTTTTAATAAAATAAATAAATTAAGAATTTATTGGAAAACCAAAAAGAGTAAACAAACAACACAAGTAAATAAAAAAAATAAAAAAGAAAAAAATAGAAAAAAAAAATAGAAGAAAACAAAAACCATAAAGCAACTAGAAACTAAGAGTGCATCACCAGAGGTGTTATATTCCTAGTATCACAAGAAACAAAAAAGGAAGGGCAACCGGCGAATGAGATGACAAAGTCCACCAAGAGACAACAAAGGGCGAAAAAGGATCACTCCTAGGGCTGAATAGGTGCCAAGCTGCTAGCGAAGTCAGATGATTTGGCGCTCAGAAAATCAAGAGAGCGCTTGACGGACTAAATGGATTCATTGGAGATTTGTTGAGTCGAGTCTCTAGCTGCAGAAATCCAGGCAAAAAGTATATGAGAAATTAAACAAAATCGAGGTTGTTGACAAGCAGATGTAATTAAAAATGCAGTTGTTTCTTTCCAGCCAAATATTCCAGAAAATGACTCTCGAAATGAGATCTAAGAAGTGCGTTGCGCACTTCTAGGGATAGTATCCATGTGGTCCAAACCTCTTCAAGTGAACTTGGAAGCGAATGAAAATTAAGATTATGCATGAAGAAAGTCCAGATTCAATTAACGAAATCACAATGTAACAAGAGGTGGTCCACTGTTTTTGAGTTTCGAAGATAAAGAACACAAGTATCTATTGCATTTTAGAGGGTTGCAACCTTTCTTCACTAGATTGGAAAGAGTCAATATTTTGTTTTCACTAGCAAATTAGTAGAAAAGAGTAATTTTGTTTGGCCAATCCACTTTCCAAAAATTGAGATAGAGTGGAGTTTGCGTTCCACCATCAATTAGGAATTTGTAAAACGATCGAACTGAGAAGGAGCTTTTGCTTTCCAAAGTCCAAATACACGTATCCTCATCGGAAGAAGAGCAATTTGGGACTCTAGAAAAATTTAGATCATTAGATTTTCTTCAATACATTTTTATGAGTACACGTATCCTCATATTATTAAAAATAACAATAATAAAAAGATGAAAGTTACCTTTGTTTTGCAACCTCTCATGCTCTCTTGTTTTATATTTTAATTTCTCCCGTAACTGTTGTTTACCTAAAAAAATGAAAAACTTGAGATAATAGAAAATTAAAGAAAGTAGGGGAAAATATGTATTTTTGAGAAAATTACTTCTGACTTTGAAGTTTAATCTAACACCTGTATTTTTTTATAAATATATATATATATATATATATATATATGCGACAAGTGTTTTAGAAGAATGTAAGATAATTTGATGCTTTCTAAAATCATATAAACGACTATTTTGCTTTTTTTCAAATAGTTATTTTTATCTTTTCCAATAGTTCAAATAAATAATAACTTTATCAAATTATAGATTGTTAGATGGATTAAAACATTTGAAATTTTCAGTTAACAAAAATGAAATTACAATTGAAGAGGGGAATTTGAAATTTTTTCTTTGTTTTTCTTTTTAATTATTATTATTATTATTATTATTATTATTATTATTATTACTGATGATGATGATAACTGTTTATTTCAACAAATGCTGTAATAGAGAGTTGATTGTTCAGCCTCTTATTTGGCAAAGAAAAGATTTACCTTTTTTTAATATAAAAGTACACGGTGTTTTGAATCATTGTATAGAACAAAAATCACCAAATATATATATTTTAGTTATGGTTATCACCTGAAACCTTAGAAGATAGTTAAATAATATGGCTCAAAAAAGTAATGTATATATATATAATAAAACATAAAAACCACATTAAATTATACCTATACCCATCTTTGCATCACAATGGAAGGTTGCTCATTAGACTCCTCGCCAACCGCCTTATAACACAAAACAATACCACCCCATGCCATTACAATTTACTCTATAGAACTTTAAATATGATCTTAAAATGTCAACTATACAAAGCACCTAGAGGGAACTTACTATCTTTCATATTTTTCTTTTTTTGCCTCTTCAAAGAGTTACACCTCTAACCGTGATGAATCAATACATATTTCGAAATCAGAAAAATCCTTTGTTCACAATTTTTGTTTCTTTTGACAAATGTGGACAAGCTGCATGTTGAGCGCATGCGTGGGTTTTTTAAAATACACCACGAGCCCTCATCCTACTACAGCAATGTACGGGCATGTGTGGGTTTTTTTATATATATACCACAAACCCTCATCCTTCTATAGCAAAGGAGATTCGCCCTTTGGTTTTCACTCATACCTAGGGAAACTGGTGCTAAGAGGTTATGAATGTTGTTGGCTTCACAAAATTCTTTCTTTACACTTGTGCATGGTAACAACCTTTAATCCATGTGTGAGTTGTGATAGTGCTATGATGGCTATTAATGATTTCACTCCATCTATCACCTAGTTTTTTTGAAACCATCCTCTTAGTGTGGACCCTACCTTCCTTAAGTAAGGAAGAAAAAAAAATTGTTGTTTTTATGAAAGAAAAAAAACGGTTGTTTTTTTCCCCCATTCTCTATCCCGTGAAGTCTCTTTATCTTCTTTCCTAAAACCATGAGCCTTCTCTTCCATTTGCTTCTCCACCCAACTGGAACTCACTATTCCTTAGCCTTACCGTCGACCACATCGTTAACCATGCCATCACCTTGGGTTTGAAGCTTCAAAAGGTTATCCGGTGACCAAAAACTTCATCTATGTTCGCTTAAGTAGACCCTTCTTAGATGTTGTTATTGTGCAAAGCATGAGGAAAGAATTGTACTTTTTATGATTTTTGAGGTTGAATTATCTAAAGTGGATAATACAAAGAATGTTTGTTATGATCTTAGCTATGTGCCTGTATAATATCTCTGCAATTGGATGTATATGTTGGATGATATTCATGATTTTGTAAAACTAGGCTGAAATTTAAATGTGCAAAAAATTGGCGAATTTCATGTTGATGTAATAAATTGGGGAAAACAAAGAACATTGTGAAAGTTGGATACATTATATCTTTTTGAGTCTAAATTTGTTAGGAACTTGAATTATGAGATTTGGCAAGTTTTAGTTGTTACTTTTATTATGAGAAAGCCCACTGAGGTTAATGTGTATTTATTCCCAGAACTTTGCTTGATTGCTAGGTATCATTTGGGCTTTGAGAGGCTTCAAATTTTAATCATTGTTGGCTTGAATTCAATAAATGTTTGGAGGATGTTTAACTTGTAATTTAGTGATTAGGTTTTTGTTGAAGCGTTTTGAATGAGTCTTAAGCTGTTCTTGTGCATTTATGCCAACTTGGTCCATGTTCTTTGAATTTATTAAAGGTTGCCTCCACTGCTCTACTTTTAGACAGTTGTATTCTATGATATCCTTGGGCGCCAATATTGTGTGTAAATAGATTGGGTAGATATATGGTGCTTGACCCTAAACCTTGTCTAATTATTCGAGTATTGATTGGTGATTCAAGTGACAAGATAATAATTTGCAGAAAATAAAAATATCTTTTCTTATTGTTAGATATCTTTTGCTTTCCTAGAACTAGGAAATGTTTTGAATATTACGATCTTAATGTATACAGTTATTTGTGGCTTGGCCTTTAATTAATCATTTTGAGATCAACTTGTACTTGAAAAGCCATTGATGTCCAAGTGCAAAAATTTGACTGTGGGAAAATCAATTAAATTTAAGCTTGGTGGATACTTAGTGGTTGCTAAAGTAATGATTGTACTATTGTAATTAATGATTTTAGTTAAAGCAGAGGTCGTCAATTAAACAATTTATTTTTCCAAGGCTTTGATTCTATTATGAGGAAGCTATTAGAAGACTCGGATTACTTCTTTTTGGTGGATTTTTGATTGGAGGCTTTTTGTTTACTATATGGCTTTTAACCAATAGGAAATTGAGCATGCTTGGTATTGTTATAGGAGATGTTGGTTTTAGTTCAAGATTGTATTTTTTATGTTTCCCATCATTTTCAACTATGCTTTCGGTGATAGCTTTTGATTGATGAGTCTTTTTTATATATGTTTTTGGTATCATTTTCTATTATACTTTTTCATATACTATTATGGTTGTTGATAAGGTTTTCCTAAGATGCTTGCTTGTTGAAAATTTATACTTGACGGTCATTTTGAGGTGATGATAGTGTTGAAGTTTTTTAATCCTTTTGAGTGTTGGATAACAACATTGAAAGAGAAAAAAAAATAAGTAAAACCGGATATTAGCTCTTTGATAATTATTTGTTGTGTATCCGAATTTTGTATGTTTGGCCATTTGATTGTTATTTGTTGCTTATAACAGTATTGTTAATAGATCTCGGACTTGGGACAAAGGGTGACTAGCAGGAGAGTTTGGTTACTAAGTTGTGTATGTTATGTGAGTATTATAGGAGTCAACCTCTAGATGGGTTCAAGTCAAGTTTAGAGGGATAAACTCTTTTAAGGGGGGTAGATTGTAGATCCCACCTCCCTTAAGGAAGAAAAAAAAATCTGCTGCTTTTATGAAGGAAAAAAATACGGTTGTTTTTTTCCCCCATTCTCTAGCCTGTGAAGTCCCTTTATTTTCTTTCCTAAAACCATGAGCCTTCTCTTCCATTTGCTTCTTCACCCAACCGGAACTCCCTATTCCTTAGCCTTACCGTTGACCACACCGATAGCCATGCCATCACCTTGGGTTTGGAGCTTCAAAAGTTGATCCGGCGGCCAAAAACTTCATCTATCTTCCTTTGTGCCTCCCTTGTTTGGTGAGCTGATGAAAATCATAGATTTTTTCCATTGCATACCGTGGAACTAGGAACGGCCTCAAGGGCTTGTTGTTGGCCTAATTTTTGCCATCCAACCTTGTAAGCCTTTTGTTTGGAGAATTTTCTTGTTCTTTTCAATTAGGTTGCCAAGTTTGTGGGTAAAATGAGATGATGCTAGCTTATTATATTTTTTAGCCCAACTGGTTAGTTCTTCTTTGCTTTGATAGTAAAGGATATTAGTTTGTATTGATAGCATGTGCCTTATTTGTCTATTTGGTTAATTGCTTAGTTTTAGTTATTCCCACAAGGTGTTTGTTGAAATGCTATTTCCCTTGAAACATGATTTTTGGCTATTGTATGGCTAAATTATCTTATGATTAGATGTTTAGTGTTAGATAGAGTAGAAAGCGAGTCTTTGAATTTTGCTATTGGCTTTGATCCATGTTTTGGGTATTGTCAAATTATTGTTTTGAGCTATTTTGATTATGCTTTTATGGTTGTTCTTGTTCAAGAATGATTGTTCTTGTGTTCGAATGGGAGTTAGATTTTGGGGATCTCCAGGTAAGTAAACCACATATAAATTTGTATATATATGTATATGTAATTTTTTTTTATTTTCAAAAATGGTTTACATAGATATTTAATTAATTTGGATTTTACTGTTTAGAAAAAAAAAATCATTCTTATAGTATTGACAAATTATTTATTGATTATTAATATTTTTCCTATTGATGATTATTTCAAAATATGTTGATGATATTTAATTTATGTTATTTTAGCATAGTTATTTGTTAACCTGACATGAGTTTTCATTTGCTTGGAAATATTTGTTAGAAAACGGGATCACTGAATTCTAGTATTATTGCATTGATGATAATTTTGGACCCGACATATTTTTGCTATAGAAACTCGTAGTCCCCAATTAACTATGCAATAACCCTGCACTGGGGGTTAAACATTGACTGTATTGACACATACTTCTGACATAATAACTATAGTTTCGCATCGTTCCGTCGGTGAAGAATAACGGCCTCTGACATTTTGGCTTGGGCCACCAAGGGTAAACAAATGAGCTCTAAAATCTGACTTGGGTCACCGAGTTTAAACAAATGAATTCTGATGTTTTGTTTTGGCAGTTATTTGGGGGACTTATATGCTTGTTATTTTGATAAATTAAATATGTTTTAAATTATTTCTGTTTTCTAGGTTTTATTAAGATATTTATTTCACAACGTTACACTTTTGTATGTTTTGGAATCTTTGAACTTTTTGTGATCCCTATATTTTTAGTGGTTGCTTATTGGTCTCCCAAGCTCATTAAGTTGTTCTTAGTTCTTTTCACATTAGAATAAAGTCCAGGGTTGTAGTTTAGCGGCCTGTCAAGTATTCTTTCCTCCAGTGTATTTAAGTTGTATTTTTTACCTTGTTGTAGTCCTTGAAGTTCTATTTGGAAGTTGATATATTTTGTTATCTGTAATTCATGACTTTGTTAGATTGTTTTGCTTGAAGCAGGTTTTTAAGCTTTGCTTACCTAAGGGGTTTCTACCCTGTGGGTTTGCGGCCGTTTGTCCACTAGGGGGCCAGGTTTGGGGTGTCACACTTACGTATACAAACACTAGTAACTATTAAATAATCTTCAAATGCTTCTTAAAAAATATATCATTAATGGTCTTACCACACACCATTCATGCTACTAGACAAACCTTCCTTTCTACTATACACATCTACATAAATATCACTAAAGAAGCATTCACAAAATGAGATCATTCGTTGTAAAAAGCAAAACTATTGTTATGGATTTCTTGAAATTTCCCAATCATTAAAAGTAGGTAGCTGTTAGTCTACACCATGAGAGTTAAATGGTATTTAGGATATTTAAGAACATGTCATTTTAACTTGAGAGTAGACAATAACTAGTCATACCCATATTCACCACCCTTAATCCTCTTGCCTTCTGTAGTAGATATATTGCTTTTGATGCCATCAAGTTAATACCTCACTTCATTTAATTTCTTTAGATTTACTGAGTTTATTTTTCTATTTACCACCACTAATTTAAGGAATACAGGAAGTATCACTTATGTGGGCATCATCACTGAAACAACGTTCGTAATATAGATGTTCCTCAAAGACAAAGCTAGCACTATCTTATTTTGTTATTTAACAGGAGCCGTTCATAACAACTGGCTACCTTAAAGTTCAAGTTTGCCTCATATTTGTGATCAGGATTCCCAATTAGTACACTATTATGACTCATCGGGATTGGTATTATACAACAAAAACTGATCTGAGATAGGGGCATATAAAAGGAAAAGCAAGGACTACGAGAGAGGGTAACAAAGAAGAAACGCAAAGGCTAGGTGGCTTGATTCTCTGGGAGAAGCAGGAGAGGTTTAGCTGGATGTCTAGGCTTTCCTTTGTATTCTTCTGGGAGTTTGTATCATTTATATCTTAGCAATTATTAGTTCATGGAGTCTTTTACATTCAAGTATTTCTGAGAGAACTCTTGCACTTTGATGCTTGTTGACTTGCTAAGGCTTTTTTGCTTGTTATTTGGTGTTTGTTGTTGTTGTTGTTGTTGTTGTTGTTGTTGTTGTTAAGACTCTCTGATAACTTCATGATGAATGGTTCTAAGACTTGAATGGCTAGAGTTTAGGCTTTAGTGAGCATTCAACTTTGTTGAACTAGATGTTCATGGTCTTATTCATATCTGAAGGATAGAGTTATTACATTGGTGCTTTTGTTCTTAACTCACTCTAATCATGGATGAAATGGATAGCATTCTTGAGATATCTCCGATAAATTGGATAGAATTCTTGCACGCCTAGTTTAACAACAATTCGTTAAATCATCTTTTCAATTTAATTAGCTATCTCCTGTTGCGAGAGCTAGTGTATTGGATAGAATTCTTGCACGCCTAATTTAACAACAATTTGTTAAATCATCTTTTCAATTTAATTAGCTATCTCCTATTGCTAGAGCTAGTGCATTGGACATCCTGAAGAAGTTAGATGATGAGGCTAACCTTGCCATTGATGCATTTTGTTAGTGAAGTTGAGGGTATGGTTGATTCAAGTGCAAAGGTTGTTGGTGAGACTGGTGAAAAATTTGCTTGTAATTTATTGTAATTTCATGTTGATGAAATTGATCTTCACTTGTTTGAAGAAAATTCCTAAGAGAGGCATGAACCCTACAAAGCCAATGATTGTAATACAAAACAAAGGTAAAGAAAAGCAGTTTGCTATAGATGAGAATTCATCAATGGTCCTCATCATTTCAAAATGAAGGAGATTGTTGAAGTTTCTTTCTGCACCAGCAGTAAGAATGTTGTGGTCATGCCTCGGCCTACATCGATGACTCACACCATAGAGATTAGAAGGATACCAGTGTCCATCCTAGAGTAAATGTCATGAGAATGATAAATGAATCAACGGTTGCAGCCTTTAATTATGATCTTGATGAGAAGACCAACAGTTCAAGTGATAAGAACATCCTCATTTTCTATCCTAGTGGTGATACATTTGATGTCTCTCTCCTCATTATTGAAAACAATGTATTTGAGGTGAAGGCAATGACTGGTGGCACTCACCTTGGAGGTGAAGACTTTGACAACATAATGGTGAATCATTCTATTCAAGAATTCAAGATAATGCACAAGAAGGACATCAGTGGCAACATACATAATAAACATGTGGGTGTTCTGCCGAATGACCATTCCACTATGGTGTTTGAAGCTGTCGCAACTACCTTTAATTCTATTTTGCCCAATAATCTCTTTATCATTCAAAAGAAATTTAAAAGACTGTGTGAGAGCCCTTCTTGATGTTGAGGAGTAGGGGCTTCATTGGGATTCTTCTACAATATGTAGGTGTTAGAACGGAACTTTTTTGGGAGTCCATTATATTTACATTAACCGGTATTGTAAGTTTTGAATCCGAAAAGGACTTTTGCATTGAGTCTTTGGAGTGTGATGATAATCATGTTTTTCCAGCATATGTTGCCAAGCCTTATGCATTAAAGTTTAAGTGCTTCATGATAGGACAAGACAAATTCTAATCATAGCCAAGTTTATCAAACCATAATGTTGATCATTTTGAGAAGGTTGCGTCTCCTTTATGCAAGAATTAAGAGGTTGCATAAGTTCAAGGTTTTGCACCATTTGTAGCCATTGATCTTGAAGGTCTCCAATCAATTTAGCTATTGAAAGTGTTGGTCAGTTTGTTCGCCAATAAATGGATGCTTACCCCTTGCATATGGTTGTGTTGTATTGTGGGCCCCAGCTTTTTTCCCCATTCATTTGTAAAAAATATTTCAAGCCGGATTCCTGGCTTTCTTTCCATGCAAAACCCTTGAATTAAGCATTGTATTAAGACTTGTTTTGTGGAATCTTTGTTGCCATCTTGTTGATTGCATGTCGAACCAAAGCCTTTAGCAGCCCACCCCATCTTCTACCCATTTTCTAAAAGAGAGAGAGAGAGAGAGAGAGAGAGAGAGATGTACTTCCGATACTGGAAAACCTCCGACATCTGAACCTCCAGCGAGCATTGGAGACAACTGAGAAAGTTCTGAATATTAGAGCTCTTTTGTAAGAAGAGAGTGAAATTAGATGGAGTTCATGTCTTGATCCAAAGTATAAGATATTCTTGCTCTCAAGATGAAAATCCATTGGTGAATCTAAGTGAGGTGTTTTTTGACACACCCCTTACGTGTGTGTACCACAAGTGCACGCGTTGTCAAAGTAATAAAGTACAGCAGTGAGTGGGTAGTCGTATTTACAGGGAATAGTTGTTAAGAAGCAAGTAGTAACGCTATTTAGCTAAAGAGTGAATCAATTTATGATTTGAGTGAACAATATAAATGTGAATAGAAATAAAGAAAAAGGGAAAAGATAACAATAGGAATAAGGAGAGGTAATCGATTGGAAGATGGGGCACCCGGACATTTCTCATCCTAGAACTATTGTTTCAAGTGCAAGACTAATCATTATGCCTCCTAATTGAAGCTTAAAGAGTCGTGGAAATCCAAAGACACACGGTCCCAAACCTAAGGTCAACTGTGACAAACCCTTACACTATGCTCCGGCAGAAAGGGATACTCTCGATGCCTCACACTGTGAAGGGTTGCTTGAAGCTCTAGGGATTCCAAGTGATAAATCCTATTCCATAATATAGATCTAACCCTTTAGTCTAGGCGAAAGACCCCTAGTCACAATTAAGCCTCAGCACCAAGGATTACTTCAATACTTCACTTTCTTGTTTGCGCAACTAAGCCCCAGTGGAGTTTGTCTCTTGGCACTTCACTCTATCATGACCACAAAAAACTCCTAGAATGTGGAGGTAGGATAAATCACGTTAGAAGGGAAAATGGACATTCCGCTACCTCTTGACTCACCTTCTCGACCCTCTCCAACCTTGCTTTATCTAATCCTAATGAAGTGTCACTCATTCACAGGATTACCAAGATAGATTCTCAACTCTAGTGTCACTCTAAGGGAAAATCAAATCAACAAGCATTCAAAGTTGAAACTCAATTAAAACATCAATTAAAGAAGCATAATAAGAGTCAATGAAACAAAATCATCCTAGGGTTTACAAGTCCAAGCACCCACTAAGGGCTTAGCTCTGTATGGAGCAATACAAAAGCAAATATGAAATTAAGGATAAGTGCAAGAAATCCATAGAGAAAACCTCCTTGTAGTCTGTATCAATGGTCTTATGGAGCCGCCTCATCTTCTTCAAAGGTTTCCTTGTCAAACTAATGGCACACCTCACCGAATCATTGCTGACGAAAGCTCCCCCAATAGTTCTCCTCCAAAGGAACTCGATGTCGAAGGTCGTAGAACCACTCCAAAAACCTAGCAAAAGCCTCTCCAAACCCTAGCCATTTCTCCCCATAAGATAGGCAAAATATAGAAAAAGATCTCCCAAATAAAACTCTCAAAGCGGTATTTATAGGGCTGGAATTGGGCATCCACACGGGCATGTGGAATTTCCACACACCCGTGTGAATTTCCAGGTTTTGATTTTCCTGCACGCTGTGAACAATAACTACTACAGTGATTTTTCTACAGTACTGGTCCAGTATTTCGCCGTAATGCTCCCAAATTTACTCTTTTCATCGAGGCCGCATGATTAGGCACACATTCATGCAGTAGATCACATCGCGTCTTCAATGAAACCACATTGATGAAGCTTTTGCCAATATTGCACAAGTCAAAACATATGAATGTGACTACCTTTATGCTCCTCCACTTTGTGTATTCTCTTGAGCATAATGGAGGTTGGCACACATCCACATGTCTTTGAGCACAACTTGTGTCTTCACCCTTGTTCAATCCAAGAATCTTATGAACAATTGTGTCCGCAATCTACTTTTGCTTCCTTTTTTCCAAACTCATGTCCACGACCCTAAATGCACAAAAAAAAAATACAAATACACATGAATGAGCTATAAAATCTAATAAAAGTAATGCTCAATGTAAGAAAAGTATACTTCGTATTACATATACATAAGCACTTATCACTTTTCTACATGAGTTTTAATATCACAGGAAGTTAAACTTTTGGCAAGGGGTTTTCTAAAGAGTCGGAGTGTAATAGAGGTGAGCTCCATGATCTTATTAGGGAGACCATTGACTTTTCTGTACTATTCTTGTATTTTGTATTCTCTAGTTGTATTTGGAACCCTGACTTGTACTGTTGTTGATATTGTCTCCTTCTTTAGTAAGTTGTGTTAGCAGGTTTGTTTTGAGCCTTACGGTGACTAGGAGATGGGACGCTATGGGGCCCACTCGTTGTTGTCGTAGCGATTGCCACATGCCCGACTAAGGTCAGGTTAAGTTTGGATTTTCGCCTTGATCTTAGCCCTAGAGAAACTTAGGCTTTGTGTTCTCCTTATTTTCATTAGATCAGTACAACTAAGGAGGATGAGAAGAGAAGATTTCAAGTGAGTGGGTTAAATCTTCTACTATCAATTTATACATTATCAGTTTTTAATCTTCCTTGAGCTTCTTGAATGATTTCTTTGTCATTCTTGCTTATAAGCTTATGTTTGTGTAAAAACCATAATGTTCATATATATATATATATATATATATCTCTTTCTCAGTTATAATTGTGTATATTTTCGATAGTTCTTGTTTTCTCTTCAATGTAAAGGAGTGTGGATGTATAATTTAGACTTAAATTCATGTGTTGGTTTATAAGCTAATGTGGGTGTATTGTTGATGCATACAAGATGTTTGATAAATAGCCTCTAAGAGTTGAATACAAGTATTTGGGGGCATAGTTGTGAGAATTGATGGTGGAGGTGATGTTTAGAAGGATTGGGAGGATGATATGAGTTATGGATTGTTGGAGATGATGCTATGTGTGAGATTTTTGTATGTTAATGTTAATGACATAAGTATGCTTATATGAGGTGTGTATGAAATTGTTGGTATAGATTGGTACATTGGTGAAAGAAGACTTTATTTTCCTTATACCTACATTGGGAATGGAAAATATTCTTAGGTTTGTGAAGGTTAAGGCTAGAAGCATAGATACATTGAAGCTATTTTGGAGGACTGGACAATATATATATATATATAAATTATTGGTGATAGAAGCTTTGGAAATAGAAAACTTTTTGTCATGTAGAGGTGGTTGTGATACTTGATGGTTGTGAAAATTTTGTAAAATTATGGGAGAATTGTTGAGATGGGTTATTGAATAAGAATGGTTGGAATTAATGTATGGTGTAACTAGAAAAGTGGTGAAATCTTTTGAAAAGCCATATTTTTATATGAGCATGAAGTTCCATGTAAGTGGTTGGTGTGATGTTTGTGTGAAAATAAAAAGTTGGTGAGTTTGCTTTGGTGTTATTTCAGCTTTGATATTGGAGGTGATCTTGAACTAATGTTAAATCATAATTGGGCTAAATGCTTTATATAGCTTACTATAGTTGATGTTGCATGGTGTTTCAAAGTTAGTTTAATAATGGAGGAGGAAACTTGGATTGTGTTTTTGAATTGATAACTTGTTTCAAATTGACAATTTTGATAAGATGCATGGTTGATGAAATTGAAATGATGGAAAAACCATGTGCGTGGATTGGATATGTAAGTATAGGCATTGTCAATGTAATACCCTCAATATGGAATTGGTGAGCATGCTAGTGTATGGAAATAAAAGATATGTATGTGAGGAATTAAGGGTTAACGTTACTATAGCTATAATTAATTATAACACACCTGGCTGATTTACTTGTGTGTCAGTGTTTTTGGTATTGGCATTAAGGTTAAGTGTGAGCTTCCTATTGTGATTGGAGTTTGATAGAAGGACTTTAATGTTCTAGCCTTAATTGGCTTATATTGTTATGGAATGATGGAATTACTCCCATTAGTCTTTTTGTTTTGCTTGATGTGCCTATCATCCTCCTTGAATCTATTTTCATATTATTATAGATTATATACTCAGTATTTTGTTTTATTCTTTACCCGGATTATTGCATTATTATTAAGGCTTTTTGCAGGTGTACTCTTGAATAATTTTGAAATTGCATATTTGTACTTGAATAAAAGATAATTGCATACATACCCCTGAATAACCAATTGAATTGCGCATATACCCCTAGGGTTCAAATTAATTGAAAAACCATCAATTAACAAACAACAAATATATAAAATGACCATTATACCCTTTTCATATATACCCTTAAAAAAAATTATCGTAAAATGACCATTTATGAATACCCCCTTTAAAAATCTGAAATTTAAAATAGTTAAAACTTTTTATATCATCCTATTTATACTTCCAAATATAGCCCAAAATGTTAATTTTGATAAAAGCCAAATGAGAAATACACCATTAAATATATTGATCTATATGTATATACCCCTGAAAAAAAATTTATTGTAAAATGAACATTTATGAATATCCCCTTTAAAAATCTGAAATTTAAAATAGTTAAAAAATTATCAAAATGGAGTCTATTACAATCATAAAGCTAACCATATAAACACATCAACATGTTCACAAAATGTTTGCTAACCATTACAAGTTTACATGTTCACATGAAGATGTTTACAACCAAATATCAAAATGGAGTCTATTACAAACATAAAGCTCCAATATTTGTAGCCAAACCTACAACATTAACAAAAATAGATTATATGAGCATCATTTATAACCATAAAAACACATCAACATCTTCACAAAATGTTTGCTAACCATTAAAAGTTTACATGTTCATATGAACATGTTTACAACCAAATATCAAAATGGAGTCTATTACAATCATAAAGCTCCAATATTTGTAGCCAAACCTACAACATTAACAAAAATAGATTATATGAGTATCATTTATTACCATGCAATTATCGAGCATAAGAGACTGGAGCAGAAGCAAATAAGATTTCCTTAACTGATATAATGGGCAATACTTAAACATGGATCTCTTTATTTCTTGGAGTTTTTTCTAGGCTTGCCTCTTCCCCTACAATTTGAAGTTAAACTTGATTAGTAAATCAACAAACAACTAATTGATTAATAAGAGGACAACTTTAACATAGATTACAAAACTTCAAACAAAATTAAAAACAATTTAAATCAATCAAATAGAACATTTATATAATTTTCAATACCTTCCTTGGGAGCTACTTGTTGATGGATTTGTTGATTGTTCCGGCTCTTTACAAGTTCTTCCTTGATGACCAAATAAACCACACCTAGCACATTTATGTCTGCCTGTCTTTCTCTCATCTGCAGCCCTTATCCTATTTTTCTTCAGTCTTCCAGCTGATCTCCTTGACAATAGAGGAAGTAAACCATCCAATTGACCATTTCAAGTCCATTGGTTAATGTCAGGAATAGGAGCAATCTACAAGTTGTAGGCAACCCTAGTTTCTCTACCAAAAAATATAAATCAATATATTCTTCCCATTTTGCACCTCTGATATTGAAGATGAATGCCATAGCATGTACACAAGGTATTCTAGAGACTTGCCACTTTCTACAACTCCATATTCCATAAGTCAACAGAACCTCACACCTCTGTCCTTTATAAGAGACCTCAGCCTTTGAATCACTACAATGTCGTACCTCATATGTTGCCAATCCTCTAGATAGGTTCCTCACATATTTCTTCACAGATGGCACAATATCATCCTTCCATTTTGTTGGCATTCTTCTTCTTTTATCCATGGTCACCACTATCTTCTGTCTGATTGTGTCTAAAATATCCAAAACAGGCCTTTCCCTGGCTTCTGCAACCCATGCATTGAATGACTCAGATATGTTATTTGTGATGTAATCACATTTGCAAACAATATTAAACTGTGATATATTCCATATCTCTAGTTTCTTCCCTAAGTCTTCTATCAAATTATAAGCTCTAATATTAATTGATTTGATATCTTCTATAGCTGTATTGTAACCTCTAACTTTGTATGATCTTGCAGCAGCCCAAACGCTTCTTTGTAGACTTTCCCCATGAAATTTCTTCTTGGAATTTTTGTGCATGTGCCTCACACATGTTCTATGCTCCACAGATGGATAAACCCTGCAAATTGCTTAATCAAGATCCTTTGGCCTATCAGATGCAAGTACCAAACCATTAGGAAAACATATTGCCTCATATAAGCCATTCAAGAACCATGTCCAGAACTCAATGTTTTCTGACTCTAATATGTCATAGGCAACTAGAAAGAGTCGATTACATCCATTAGTAACACTAGCAACTGCCATTACTCCTTTGTATTTGCCTTTGAGATGGCATCCATCAAGCCCCAAGAAAGGTCTACACCCCAAAAGAAACCCTATACTACATGGTCCTAGAGATATGAACATCCTCTTGAAATGTGATTTCCCCTCCTTTGATTCTTTGTCAATTTTTACTATACTACCATGATTCCTTCTCATCAACTCATCCTTGAAATCTATGATCTTCATATAAGAATCCTCCCAATTACCATGTATGGTAGACACTGCTTTTTCTTTCCCCCTCCAAACCCGATGATATGGTAGATCCACATTATACTTTTCATTTAGCCTTCTTCTTAATTCCTTGGTAGATAAATCACATTCCTGTCAAAGCCAATCACAAACCTTACTTGCAATCCAATGTTGGGTAGCCATTTTATTCCCAAATTTGTTTATTAAGCACCAAAAGTATTCATCTTGCATTGTCTTTACCTACAAAGTATTAATCCATATTAATTGTTAGTTAATGTGTATTGCAAAATTAAGTAACAATAAGTAAATAATAACTGTTCTTAGTTGGAATACACCTTACTCTGGAGCAATCGATGCATGGACCCTCCAAGAGCATTTATAATCCGCACACCTTGCCATCACTCTTGATTGATCACTTTTGATGTACTTAATGGAAAACTCCCTAAGGATGGAGTACTATTCAAGTGCCCTTCGAAATTGATAACAATCAACAAACAAGGAGACGATCTTTACCCTTGAATTTCACCATCAATCTGAATTTGGTCTTCCTTAGCACCTATATCATCACCTGATTCACTGTTATACGATGAATGCTAGGTAGTTTCACTGTCAATCTGCTCAACCAAGTCATCATCTTGACCACAATCTTCTTCATGCACTATATTGACGTTTTCATGATTTGCATTAATGTTTGCTTGAGCTAGAATAGGTCTGTCGTTAGAAGCACAACTTTGAGTTTCCCTCCTATCCATTACTTCTATATTAGTGGCTCTTTGCCGACCCTCCTGTATAGAACATGGTGTTGCATCACCCAATGTTACATAAATCTCACACTTCTTTAAGTCATTATACTCATTAAACATGTTGGTGAGATCTTCTTCTCTTCTGATTTTAACAAATGACTTCTGACTGTTTTGTCTTGTCACACTCCAAAATATTGGTATTTGATTCAACCCCAACTGTAGAATTGAGATAGATCGTCTTCCATATTCATTTTGTTGTATAAATCGGCATCTACAGCAATTGATTTTTGTTTTCCCAAATGATACTTCAATCTTGTAGTGCATTTAATTTCCTTGAAGTATCCACCATACTTGAATGTCAACTTGTACACACTGTTGACACTGTCACTGCATGAAATGGAAATTGTTGGAATTGTTTAAAGAACTTACAACCTAAAACAAAGTAGGAAAACATTTCAGCAAAAAAAAGCAAAAATCTTATTTTGATACCACATTGTTGTAAACTGAAGAGGAACTAGGAACCAGCCCTTTAATTCATCAAAGGTATCATTTAGCATGTAAAAGAAACCTCATCCAAGGTACTGCATCCAGTAAGGACCAATAATTCAAGAAACAAAGATGTTATTCCCTTTCAACCATTCACCTCTGGATTTAGTGAATGCATATAAAATACCAAGAACAAAGAAAACATAGAAATTACTTAGACAGTAAATAGATCAAACACCAAAAGCTGACAGTTGAAGCAGTATAAAAGAACCTTATGAATAATAACCAGCAAATATACATATCACCCAAAATTAGGATTTATGTTAAAAGCATACATAGTAGACAACAAACAAGATAACTACAGCTAAAGTGTCTATCAGGCACACATGTTTGGTACAAGATTCATAGGAGACACTCACCGCTCCCAGAATTGTTCTTCTATCTCTCTCCCTAGCATTCTTAATGTCCTGCAAACATTTCCACAAGTCACTCAACTACCAAACACCATTAAAATTAAAATAGGCAACCATGGTATCACACATTCAAAGAAAGAACCAAAGAAAGAATAGCAACCTCCTCTAGCTCCTTCTGCTCTGCATCCACCTCAGATATATCCCTACACAAACCATCCAAAATTGCACCATTGAAAATACTTTACCCAATAATATATAAAAATAAAGCCCAAAAGAAACTCAAATAACACCTGTGAACAATCTATTCCACACAGCAATAACACTTGGCACACACATTAAGATTCTTAGAGCATCCTGCACATTAGAAACCAAACCACCAAAAATAATTAACACACACTAAAAATGCAAACTAAAAATTTAAAACACACACACAACACACAGACACACAAAAGAAAAAAGGAAAAGAAAAGGAAATACCATACTCCAGTGATCTAAAGGCTTGTACTTTCCATGCCTGGCACACCAAACACATCATAAAGAGCACTAAAAACCTTACAAAAATTTTAAAAAAAATTAAGAAAAAGACCAAAATAAGAACTTGCGTTTCCAATCGATTTGATCCTTGCAATGGGGGCAAACTCCAGTGATCTCCGAGTATGACCGAAGCCGACCCCCAACTTCCTGTGAATTTCCAATAAATCACTCAACAAATCAACAACAATAAACAGCAAGGGATGGAGATAGAGACGGGCTGAATGAGATATATATATATATATATATATATGAGAAATGGGATATTATTGGTAAAGTTGTATAAGGTTATTTTACACATTTTGTGTATCTTAATGCAAAAGATAATTATAATCAATAAAATTAATTAACTTTTGTTAACGGAATCTAACAGTAGGGGCATATCAATAATTATCTATATTTTTCAAGGGTATATATACAATTATGTTTTTTCTGAGGGTAAATATGCAATTATAGAATTTTGAGGGGTTTATAATCAATTTTCCCTAATATTAATTATTAGTTATGCTTAAAATTGTTGGGTTTTCTCCACTAAAGTGGGATTATGAAATTATGGATTTATGCTTTTATGAATATTTAAGAAAAACTCATGAATATATTGTACTTCGACTGTGAGCTTTGTTTGAATATTTTTGTCTCCAAATGAACTATACTCAACCCTTTTAGTTGGAGTTAATCATTGACCTTGTAGACAAGAATTTCAGGAAAAATGAAACTGCAGTTTTGCATCGTGTTAGTTGGTGCAATAATAATGGCCATCTGACACAGTTGACGAAATAATAACGGCCATCTGAAATTTCAGTCTCAAATCACAGAGGATAATGAATGACTTCTAATATCTATAGTAAATTTGAATACACAAATTTTTGTTATGCCTTGAATTTTCTGTATTTCTGAGATCGTATTTCTGGGTTTTAAATTTTGGTGAATGACATATGTGAAAATATTCTTTTATTGGAATATTATACTTTGCATTTTGTTTAAATTATAATTTTGGAGACTTATATTATTTTGGAAATTTAGTATATTTTTAGAGTTACACTTCTAAGTCTTCTTGTTTGGTCTAATTGGAAAAATACTATGTTTTGGAAAGGTTTAAATAACCCTCTTCCATATTTGATTATGAGTGTTTCACTTGTTTTCACCCCACTCACTGAGTAACCGAGTTAATCACTCTCTCTTCTTCTATGTCTCCAAGTACTGGATTCTAGTGTTGTTGTTCATAGGACCAATGATGTTCAGCCAGTCTTAGGATGGATCCAATAGGATTATCGTTTTCTTGTAATTTTTCTGAAAATCTTTATTTCTTTTGTATTATTATACAGTATCAAGTTGTAAAATACTTTTATATTTTTTTTTCATTTTATCATCTTGCTTAGCATTGGTTTTAAAGTGCTTTGGAAACTATTTTCAGAACAGGATATCGAACAGCCTTGCAATGCTTCAAGGTTAGGAGGACTTGTGTCCCCTACTTCAAAATACTGCGTCAATTGTTGTGTGCTCAACCGTCGGTCAAGGCATGATAGAATCCACTAGGAATAGTAGGAGTAATAACAATTTGTAATTTCCCATTTGTTGTTATTAGATGGAATGCATGCATTGCAGTTGTCTATAGAGACTATGTTGTTTGGAAAAATGCACCAACAACTCCTTTAATCACAATTAAGATTACTACGATGAGCGAGATCATAAGCATCCACATTGGCAAGGCTAGGATCTAGGTCAAGAATTCTTATGGGGACTTGTCTTGCCTCTAGCATGGCATCCATCTTAATGGAATGATGCCTAGTGATCTATCAGTGAAAGTTTTCATGGATCTTGAAATCATTGTCAATGATGAAGTTCAAATCAGAACTTATTAGTGACAATTCCACCTAGAGTAGCTCCTCTATGCCACGGACAATGCTGCTAGCAACTTTACTTGAAGCCATTACACAGTTGGGAAGGAAATTATGGATCTAAGTATTAATTATGTAAGGACATTATTAGATAATTGCATTAGGGGCAAGGATTTTTAGTTTTCAAAGCCGTTGGTGGTAACACTGGATTTGTCTTGGGCTCCTTATTCTTGGAATGTTGGTCCTTGGATTATGGAAAGAAATCAAAGCTTGGTTTCACCATCCACCCTTTACTGTAGTCTTCAGTCACTAAGATTACAAATGCTAGAAATATTATGACAAAGGGTGTTAATGTTGTTGTTACACGATTACATTCAAAATAATAGTTCAGTTTGTTAATAAATGCTTCATTGAATGCTCTAGTCTTCACTTCGACCTTGAGGACAAGGTCAAGCTTAATGAATGGAGTAATGTAGTAACTCATTGGGATTGGTATTCTAACAAGAATTGATCTTGAGATAGGGGACTATAAAAGGAAAAAAAATAAATATTGCAATCAATCTAGAATTTGTCTCATAATCGGTTAATTGAGAGGGTGGCCATGTGCATATAAGTGAGTGGTCCACATCCCAAAAGGATGCCTTGATAAGAAGAGTTGCTCCCAACTTATATGCACAATAACCATCTTCTCAATTAGCCTATGTGGGGCTAATTCTAGATCTCTTACAAGAAGCAAGGGAGGCGCAGCTCCACATCTAGGGTTTCCTTGCCATTCTCCTAAGAGTTTGTATCTTTTATATCTTGGAAATTACTAGTTTATGAAGTCCCTTAAGAATTTCTAAGAGAACCCTTGTGCTTTAATGCTTGTTGGCTGGATATGTTTTTTTTTTTTTCTTGTTATTCGGTGTTTGTTGTTGTTAAGACTCTTTTATAACTTCATCATGATGAATGGATCTAACCCTTGAATGATTGGAATTTAAACTCTAGTGAGTGTTTCAACTCTATTGCATTAGCTCTTCATAGTGTTTATTCTAATTTGAAGGATAGAGTCTTTACATACACCATAAGAGAAGAGATCATAGAACATCTAAACAACCTAGCCATGTGTTGGTTACTAGCAAGATTAAATATAGCATACTTTTTAAAGGCTATTATTAAAGGTGGGTATTAGCCTGGTTGAAGCTCGACCTGTCTCAGAACCAATCTTCGAAAAGCAATAACCTAGTAGTTTGGGTCAAAATATTTAGCCTAACTCGCCAAATATTTGATCCAGTTACGGGTTGGACTTTTGACAACTTGTGACCTTGGTGGTTGACTCGCCCAATTAGGGGTAATGTTTAACCCACCGTGCTTTCTACAACTCGTGACCTGGGGGACTATACAAGTCCGCTATTATTAATAAAAATAATAATAATAATAATAATAATAATAATAATAATAAATGTTTTTTAAATTTATAAATACACACATCTTCCTCCCACTAATCCACATCAAATTCACTAATTTTCTCAATTCTAAAGCTTTAACATCTCTCTAAACACTCTTTCAAATTCTCTCTAATCTCTATAATTACCTTGGTTAAATTTTGTTAAACTTTTATTCTACTAATTGTTTTATATGCTAATTGCAGTCTATTAATTTTCTTTCTCTATGTTTAAGTTATAAGGATTAAGATGAGCCTCCAATATCTTAAAATTTTACCTCTAATGGTTTTTTAATTATTTCATTTACTAATTTTTCTCTGTTATTTAATTTTTCTCTCTAAACTCACACATTTTGTTTTTAATTTTCCCTAACAATATATTAATTTCTTTATTTGTTATTTTTAATGTATTCATTTTTTTTCTCTCAAAATTCTCACATGTCTCAAATTGCTTATTTTTTAAAAAAATTTTGCATATGATGCTCTATTAATTGTTTTATTTTCTATTTTAATTTTGCCTTTACCTTTTAATTCTCTAATTTGCCAAATTTTTAAAATTTTTTATTTAATGTTCTTTTCATTATTTTATTTGCTATTTTAATTTTGCTTATAATACTCTAACGTTGTTTGCTTTTTTTTTATTTTGTTTTTAATGTGTTATTCTAATTGTTTTATTTGTTTATTTATTTAGACTCTAAGAAAAATAGCATCATGTGGTGGAAGCTCAAGATCGAGGAGGAATAGCATTGTTGGCTTCAGGCTTACTACTCAGGAGAACAATTAATCGTATGAGGTTCACTCTCATCATTTGGCCCAATGCCCACGGACCTGCCCAAGGCTAGCCTAAACCCGATCCAAACCCAATCTAAAATTAATGTTTGACCGTTCAGTCAAAGCCCAACCCAAACAAATCTTGGATTGGATATGGATATCATTTTTAAATGATGGGGCAGCTTGCAAGACGGGCCATTTGGACTTTTTTTGGGCTAATCCAATTAGGTAGCCCATTTAATTTATTGTTAAAGATTAATAATATAATTTTTCAAAAATATCACAAAGAATATACAATGATAAAATGAGTAGGTGTCAACCTAGTTGGGATTTACCCATATTTTATTTTTGCAATATTTTTCTCAAATGAAAATTTAATAATACTAATAAATTAATAAAATTATTCATTTTTATTTTTAAATCATCACAAAGATTAATTAAGTAAATTTAAAAAAGAAAAATAACAGCGCCCGATTCAAGCCGAATTCAAAGGGCCGATCCTAGCCTGATCCTACAATTGATCCAAAAGGCCAAGCCCATGAGTTGGCCCATGGGCTTCTTATTTAAAATTTGGGTCTATCAGGCCCTGCCCAAACTATTCATGAGGCTAGTCGGATTTGGGCTTTGGCTAAGCTAAAGCCTAAATTTTATGGGCTGGGCCCGCCAGGCCCAACCCAATGATGAGAGTAACATGAGGTTGACAGTCTTACTGACACGACGCCATTTAATGATAAGGAACCAACACCTTCTAGTGTATCTTGACAAACTAGTGCAACAAATCCTAGTTGAGAATCCATTTAAAAATCTAATATTTGTAAAATTTATTTTACCAAAATTTAAAATGATGATGGAACTATTAGTAGTGGTAGATGTAACTATTGTAGTTCGAAACTTAAGGGAGAAAGGTATGGTACATTCAACATGCACATAAAGAAGAACCATCTAGACAAGCTTGGACATCCTTGGCATAGTCATAAATCCGATTCTTGTGGATGAAGGTTCTACTTCTGACATTTCATTATTTACATATTCTCAATCAAGGTTTAGGGACAAAATTGTAGAAATTATTTCCATTAAGTACTTATGGTTCAATTTTGCTGAGTGACATCAAATGCAAGAATGTATAAATGCGATGTTATAATCAGCGTGTAAAAAGGTATCAACAAACCAGTGTAGTAAACAATTTGTAGGAAACACAAGTTGGGTAAAGAGCAATTTTGTGAGGTACTTCTACTTCTTATGTTTCTTTACGTGCTAATATATGGACCAATATATTCCATCAAAATTATTTTATTTGTATTATGGCATATTGGATTGATGACTCATGGAATTTCTCAAAGTGATTCATTACTTTTAGGGTGTTCAATAAGGCCTATACCTCTAATAATTTTAATAAGCTTATTTATGGAATTGTTAAAGAGTATGTGTTAACATTTAAGATTTGTTTTCAATTTGTTTTAATAATGCCCCACTAATATGGCCTCAATTAAATCCCTAGAAGAATCTTTGAGGCCTTCATGCAAGAGCAAATATTGTCATATTAAATGTACTTCCCATGTATTCAATTTATGTGTACAAACCAAATTAGAGCCCCTAAATCAATTTAGTGGACAAATTAGATTAACTTTTAATTTCTTATATATGCAAAAATTTATTTTTCCCAAATTTATTTTTCAACTATACATTTATTTTTGTATGTTCCTGTTAATTCTGCTCAATTACTGTGGAATTTTAGATTAAATACTTAATAAGTTTTTAGCTTTATAGAAATGAAGGCTAAGTGGTTAAGTAGCGGTTGTTTGGATTAGCTTCCGGAAAGCTCAGAATTGTTTTTCTATAAGTTAAGTACTTTTGGGTTTAGAAAAATTTGTTTGTATTGCCTTTTCTATAGAAGAGGAAACTGATAAAAAAAACTAAATATTGCTTCTTTCAGAGCTAGTCACATGGTGTTTCTATAAAAAACACTTTTTCAGATATGTTTTGCGGGTTATAAAATTACTAAATTAGCCTTATGAAATAAAGAATTGACTGTGTTTTTATATATTTATTACCCCAATCTTTTCACAGCCCTAATAGTTTTCTCTGTCTCCAAGCTCCCTTCCAAGTCTTCTCCTACCTCTTACCTCCACTCCCTTCATCCAGATAGAGGAAAGACAGACAAAGGAAGAAAGAAAAAGAGGGCAACACAAGCATTATGCCATTTGGTTCATCTCTCAGGGGGCTGCATAGGATTAGGTGAGTAATCCTGAGTCCCTCTTTTACTTCTTCTCTGACTAATCTTCGATTAGAGGTCAATTTTTAAATGGGATGTCCGTTGTGGTGCTTCTAGGGATCTTGTTTCTTTACTTCATGTTTTCTCTTCTCATTGATTCTTCGATTTTTAATCTTGTAGTTGTTTTGAGCCCCTCATATCAAATGAGATTTTTAGTTTTTGTTTGTGATTGGTGGAATGGAGAGATAAAATTGAGGGATTATAAATAAATTATGGATGTGTAATCCTCTATTGTTGCCATTTGTTATCACATGGAATTTTTTTGTCAAATAATTATGAATAAATAAGAAACATAGATGACGGAGCTTTTAAACAATATGTTTAGATATAGCTTTTTATTATCACTGTATGTATGTTTTGAGAAAACATAGCTTTTAAAACATGAATTGAGACACAAACCATATTAGGATTAGTATTTTTTTTTATTTATTTCAAGAGGTTGTTTTGTACCTTTTTTTATTTGCTGAAAAAGGTTGTTTTCCTTATGCTATTTTTTTATTAAGGGCTCAAGATCATAAATATTTTTTAACATGGCTTCAAAAGTACCACCCAAAAGAGTTGTACAAGGGAGAAATGTGGGTAATGTGAATATAGTTGTAAGTGGAAATACTCCCAAAGCTAGATGGTATGACACAAATACTAAATTGTTCTTAAAAATATGTATTGAGAAAGTCCAAATTGGTAATAGGCCACAGACACACTTTATAAAAGAAGGTTGGAAAAATGTCGTGTCAAAGTTTATTGTGAGAACAGGGGTGAGTTACAACTACAAGCAACTAAAAAACAAATGGGGCTCACTGAAAAAAGTGTTCGCTATATGGGCAAAGTTAGGGGAGTACCAGACAAGGCTTAGTTGGGACCCTGTTAAGAGGACAGTTTTGGCAAGTGATGATTGGTGGGAAAAAAAGGACAAGTAAACCTATGAACTTTTTATATAATAATGTATTCATGTATTTATTTTGTAATTTTTATTTCAATAAAATAATAACACATTGTATTCTTTTTATTGATTTAATTGAAATATGAAAACTCAGAGTATCTGAAATGGAAAAATGAGGGTTCAAAGTTGTTGGACATGATGGAGATATGCTTCAAAGATATAGTGGCAACAGGTTACATGGTATTGGTACTATATGTTGATCCATCAACTGAGAATGATGTTTCTAACCAAAATGCTTATGCTCGGATGAATGAAGTAGACATAGAGGTAGATAACTTTGATGATGATGGTGACAATCCTCAACAATATAAAGATGTTACAAGGTAAGAAACTAGTATAGCACAAGATAAAAAGGAGACCAAAAATATCACTTAGAGAAATAAAAAAAAAAGTGCAAATGAAAAATTACAGGAATATTTAACCAACTAATCTCTGGGTTGGATAATATGTCCTGTACAAGTAATGTAAGAGCTCAGAACAATGATTGTTGCAATATAACCAAATGTGTGTATTTATAGGACACAATGCCGAGGATTGAACGAGGAAGTTCACATTACTTTCTCCTGGTGAGGTTGTTTGCAAGAAAAATCATAGGGAGACTTTTATGGCACTAGTGGAAAAGGATCCATCACTTGCTATCGATTGGTGTCACACCTTCAGCATGGATGACCTCACCTGACTTTGACTTCAACGGATTCTCATTTATCTTGGGAATATTTGGATTTTTTTGTTATGTTTTTGTTTATGCCATCAACTTGTTAGTTATGTCTTTTATTTATGTGTTGAGTTTATGTGTTAAACATTGTGTTAAACTTTTTCCAAGTTGAACTTATGTGTTGAATATTGTAGTAAACATTTGGTATGCCTTTGTTTTATGCTAAAACTTTTGTTTTGTATTTCATTTTGTTTTACCTTTAGATATGTCGCACTTATTTGTTATTTATTTGCTTTATTTGTTGATTTTTTTATTTTTGTATTGAACATTGCATTAAATATTTGTTGTGATATAGGGTGTAAATCTAGAATGGAGTTCTTGTCCTTTTTAGATAAAGAATCAAAAGAACCAATGCCTGTTTAGAAGAAGAAGCTAGCAAGTTGGATATACATATGGATGAGTACATTGGAAGGTTGTATGCATGTGTGGCATCTACAGAATACCAATATATGAAGTCAATGTTGAAGGGAGAGAAAAGGGCATCTTCATTAACTAGTCATAGGTGGGCTATTGAAATAATGAACGGATCGGAAACTCGTTTCTTTGAGCAAGTCCAAATGAAAAAAAAATCTGTATTTAGATGATTGGTGGTTGAACTTACTCAAAAGTATGGTTTACAACACATGAGAAATGTTACTGTAGAAGAATTGGTGATAATGTTTCCATATATACTTGGACAACGATCTACTTATAGGAACCTAGAAGAGAGATTTCAACATTCTGGAGAGACAATGCACAAATACTTTCATAGAGTGCTAAAAATTATCTACAAACTTGAAAATGATATTATCAGACCGGTAGATATGAATTTTAGAGATCTGGAGGATTACATCCAGGGTGACGCTCGATATTGGCCTTACTTTAAAGATTGCATTAAAGCAATAGATGAAACACATGTGGTCATTCTTGTCCCAGCTGAGAAACAAGTTCCATTTATGAATAGAAAAGGGTACACATCAACAAATATTCTAGTTGCATGTGACTTCAATATGTGTTTTACATTTGCGCTTATTGGTTGGGAGGGATCGGCACATGACACATGTATACTAATAGAGGCTTTAAGAATTCCATCTTTGAAGTTTCTTCAACTTCCTGAAGGTTTACATTTACTTGAAATTAATTTTATTATCTTTATGTTCTTTTTTCATTTATTCTGGTATTATACTTTTGTAGGAAAATACTACCTTCTAGATTCTAGGTATCCTGTGATGAAAGGTTTTTGCGGGTCATACAAGAGTGCAAGATATCGCATTCCACAATTTAGGATATCTGATGTCTTTAGGTCACCAAATGAAGTATTCAACTATCATCACTTGAGTTTGAGGAGTGTTATAGAAAGAACAATTGGGGTTTGCAAAGGAAGATGAAGGATCCTACAAAATATGACCAATTATATGTCGAAGATATAATTCCAAATTATATGGTCTTGTTTTTCTCTCCATAATTATATTTGAAGAATGGGCAGTAATGATTTAGATGTCCTTGAGAGCCTTAAAGACATCAACAAAATTCAAGAAGGAGAATGTGGCTTTAAGGATGATGATAGTGAAAGTTCACTTGTATGGCAACAACCAACCAATGAAGACACTTAATAAATGATCATACTTAGGAATAAGATTTGTGATTAACTCACTAATCAATATGAGTTGATTTTGTAGTATTTATAAATTAATAGTTGTTGTGATGTTAAAAAAACATTTGTCCTCTATCTTTTGTGTAGGTTGTAATTTATTATTTGAGTTGTTATGATGTTGCAAAACCTTAATGATGTTTGATAAGTGCTTGAGTAGACATATTTTTTTATATGTTTTACATGCATTGAGTATCATTTTTACCATGGTTAATATCTCATATAGTGTATTTGGTGTTCTTTTGTGCAATTAGGTTGTGCATGCCTTGAAGGGAGAAAAAGAAGCAAAGAGAGGCTATAAAGACACATTTTGGTAGTTCTTATTTAATCCAAGGATCAAGACACAAGAGGAGCTCATGAACATGGAGGTGTGTACCAACTTATAAAAGGATTTAAGCTAATTTGCTAGTTGAGAGGGTACAAAGACAGTCACATCTCCATGCTCCTTCTCTTTGTGAAGAATGCAAGACCTTTCAAATGATGAGTTGACGAAGAAAAGTTTTATAGCCTACCACATGGACGTGTGCCCGACCATGTGGCCTCATGAGAAAAGTGTTTGAACCTCGTTTATGAAGAGCTGTAGCTAAGTACTATAGCAACACACTGTAATAATTTACTATAACAGCACTGTAGCAAAAAACTTTTCACACGATCACGTGGAAATTACTTCAGCTCACGCGGACGCGTGAAGGTACACGACAGTCGCGGTTTATGACTATAAATAGGCCGTTTGCCCTATTCTTTGTAGACTTTTTGAGGGACTTTTTGCGAGCACTCAAAGGTCAAAGCGGCTAAGGTTCTAGAGGAGGTCTTTGGTGAGATTAAGGGTCGTTTTTCACCAACTTTGATTAATCTTTCCTCCATCATAGCATCAAGGGGGCCTTCGGCAACCTAGCTTCGAAGAAGGATTCTTCAAGACGTTGAGTGACCCATCAAGGCCATCATCACAAATTCGAGGGGGTTTTTCTCTAGGTTTACATTGCTATTCATTGTATTAATCTTTGTTTTGTAACTTGCTCCATGAAGGGCTAAACCCTAGTAGGTATTTGGGCATGTAAACCCGAGGATCTTATCTTTTGTATTGATTTACTTTATGTTTTCTATTAAATCCGAGCTGATTTGAGCTTTAATCTTGTGTTCCCATGGCTTGCATGTTTTATTTATTCTTGTTGTTGATTATCTATGCATGATTTGTTACTTTGATGAGAGAGAGGTCTTCATTAGAGTTAGAACTCCAAGGTTAAAGAGGGTTGAGAGAGTGAGTCATGAGATAGTGGATTGTCCCCTTTCCCTTCCAATGAATGTTTCCTATCTCTGTATTCCCTAGACTCTATGTAACCATATTTGGTGTAAGGTGTGAGATTGAGAGATTTCTCCGTAGGGATCTTGTAGGGGGTTAGGGATCTTGTAGGGGGTTAGGGATCTTCCGCCCAGAAGTAGGGTTAGATCTATCCTTAGAAATCGGTTTCACTCTTAGATATCTTAAGATCTTATTGAGGTCATATAGGGGACTAGTACTGGTGACTTGGAGGCAAAGACTGGTTGATCTTGGATTACCTCGACTCATTAAACTCGGTTTAGAAGCATTTAGCAAATCTTGAGCTTCATATTAGATCCTAAGGGGAGCATTGTCAGGTACCTCATCTTTATTGATTAAGACCTTCATTGCTTTTTATCCTTCCTTTGCTTTCTTATTAACATTCTTGCAATTAGTTCACTACATTACAACCATTGATTTTGACTATACTACTAAGAATTGGTTACTACTAATATTTTCGTTCTCTGTGGATTCAACTACCCACTCACCGGGGTATTTTATTACTTCGACATCCGTGCACTTGCTAAACACACGCAATTCGGATGTGTCAATGTTATTGTTAATTGTTCTTGTAATAGTCATGGAAATATTATTATTATGGTTGTTGTGATGTTGAACATATTAGAGATTTTTTTTTCATTTTGTGATGTTATTATTATTCTTGTTGTTGTTGTTGTTATGTTATTGTTGTTGTTAATTGTTGTTGTAATAGTCATGACAATGTTGTTTTTGTTGTTGTGATGTTAAAAATATTATTGTTCTTGTTCTCATGTTTGGTGTTTAAAATTTAGTCATATGTTTTTGGTTCTTATTAAACAACAACAATAATAATACTATATTAAAATAGAAAACAAAAGTGTCACATGTCAAGCTCTCATAAAAAGTTTCCTTTCTAAACCTAAATTAAATTTTATAATAACATTAAACATTCAATAATTTTAATATAGTATAATTATCTTACTATTTAATTTAAAAAATACAAATAGATTATTTTTTATGATAAATAAAAGGGAAAATTACTGTTCACCCCTCGTAATTTTCAAAACTTCCCAAAAACCCCTCCTACTTTTTTACACACCACTGATGACCCCTTCCGTTAGTGTTTAACTTCCCTTTTACCCCTCACCGCTCACTTCAAATGGGTCCATGTTGTGAAATCCCATTTTTGGCCCTGAAAATGGTGGGAAAGGAAAGCGCCAAATCACATCATGTTCAACCTCAAGGGCTTTCAGCTTGGTTTCGATAGACACGCCAAGGAGTTACATTACATCTTGTTATTCTCCCTCATTATCATACCCGAAAATATATAAATCGGTTTCTGAACGTAAAAATGAAATTGATTTCCATCGGATTGGTCAAGTGCACTTCATCTTCAAATGAGTCTGTAGTCGATTTTATTGTCGAGGCGAGCATGTGCCATTGTCGCTCTTCTCGCTTATGGTTGTAAAGTTGTATTACGACGAGAAGAACGAAAGAATTACTGACTGAGTTCATTTCGTTGTAATGTTCTTTTCTGCTTATGGTTATCTATTTGTATATTTTTAAATAATGTTTAACTATTTGCTATTATCCGCTTAAATATTTTTACTAATATGTTTAATAATTGTCATATCCGCTTAATACTTCCCATCTCCGCTTTAACATTATCTTTACATGTATAACTATTCATAAACGTGTAAATTCTCAAAAGTCTCTGCTAGAAACGGTGATCTTTTTCGCTTGATCTGAATTGTTGGCATGTGGCACGTGGCGTGGCAGAGGTTATGGTATCCGCGCAGTAAGAATTAATGACGGCATTAATTCTTACTGCACGTGAACATAAATTTCCGAACACCCGCTCGCTCTCATCACCAATGTCGGCCATCGTATGCTTAACTTTTTTCGGATACTGAAGAGTCACCGCTTGTGGACTTCACACCATAACAACCGTGAAGAACCCCTCCCCATGGACAACCACCTCGTCGTCCTCATCATCCTCCTCCTCCTCCTCCTCCTCTTCCTCCTCTTCCCACGGACAACCACTCTATCTCGAAAGGATGTTTCGTGAGCCTTCTTCCTTATCTTGAGAATCACTCAGCCGTAATCATCGAACTAGTTAAACTATCTTTTTCTCGCCTAGTCGAAGTCCTCTCATAATTGCCTCGAATGCGAGGATTCTCCAGTGTGGACGACGGGAAAGCAATTAAGAGAGCATTTCGACTTGGGTATGAAAAGAAAGTTTTCACATATTGCGTGATTGCGGAGGATTCTCTGAGGAGGGAGATCATGAAACATCCTTTAAGACGGGGTTGACATTTACCACTCGAGACTTTCTCGTTAACGCTTAAGAAAAAATGACGCCGATGTACAAATCCCGTTACGCTCTATGTTTAACTATCGGGATCGCTCGCTTAAGTCCTACCACTGACACATTGATTAATAGTCGCTTTTCATGAATGTGTGTTGTTTAACCTTTTTAATGTTGTACGCTTTTGCGAGTTCAAGTTGATGCGCTTGTTATGCAAAAACCGTCGTGAGCATTCGAATGTATGTACACTTGTTTCGCTATACTGAGGGTCGAGTCGTGAGTGTCCCAAAGTCCGAGCGACGCTGTAAATGTTGTAAATGTTGTAAATCTTTGTAAATGTTGTAAATGTTGTAAATCTTTGTAAATGTTGTAAATGTTGTAAATCTTTTATAAATAAAACGAAACAATCGTATTTGATCGTGAACTTCGAAATTTAAACGGAGACCTAGTAAAAACAATGGGAAACAAAAAGACGCCATTGTAAACAATAGAAAAAGTTAAACAATACTCAAGTTACTCTTTAAACAATGACAACGGTGTTTAAGAAAATACGTAAATATGTTTTAAACAAAGTGACTCGGAGAGGTACCCATCTAGCAACGCGTTGTCAGTGAAAGCATTCAATTTAAACAATAACATATTATTTACATGATATAGACTTTTAGTTAAATGATTAATCCGTTATTTTTAAACACTATATGTATCTGCTTTAAAACATAAAAAAAGCTTGACGCTATACGTAGACTCATGTTGAGTTGAGAACTTTCATTCGAACGATGACAACATGTCTTCCTCGCGACAATGACATATATTTCCCTTTTTGCCCTCGATGGAGGGAAAAATACCGCCCAATCACATCACGCCTAATCTAACCTCTATGCATACTAATCGTGCACTTTTTTTGTTTGCGCTCTGACCATGTTTGTACTTTACATCTTCTACTTCTTCTTCGTCGCCTTCGCTTTTGTTCTTCATTTCATTTGGTTTGATACGATTTGGTTTTCAATCGATATATTATGGAGAGTTTTTTTGTGGTATTGCTAGATTCAACGGGAGGGAAGAGTGCTAATGTTCACGACCTCGGACTTCTTTGGGAATTGGTGTTAATGAGATATGTGAGCGATGGGGTCTCGAAGTTTCTCTTGTCGTAGGTTAAGTTCATCACACCGCGATGGATATAAAACGGTTTGCCCAATAGAAAACGATGTTGACTTCCATCGGATGTGTCACGCCCACTCCATCTTCAAATGTGTCAGTAGTTGATCTTGTCGTCGAGGACGTAAAATGTGCCATTGCCGATCTCTAATGAAAACGAGGTTTACCGTTGCTAAAGTTCCTTTTTCTTTTTAATTATTTCAGTTGTCCGGGGTCATTATTGTTTTAAATATGTCCGCCAAATCGGGTTAACATATTAGTACTAGTCCTTTACGTTATTAGTTAATTGTTTAAGTATTTAATTTAACGCTTTAACTATTGTCATTATCGCTAAACATTATATTCTCCGCTTAATATATTGATCTTTTCATTTGATCGAAGTGTTGGTGGAATTCGTATTCTCAGCAGTGCTCCCATTCATCCCCATGGTGACTCTCGACGGTGTGGGATGTCTTCCTTCCTCGCCGATCATTCGCAGTGTTGTCGCTGGATATTGGTCAACGCTTTTGATCGATGTCGAACATTTCAGGGATGTACTTCAAATCATGCAATCAAAAGGAATTTTTGACTTCAAATTCATAAAGAACGAAAAACATCGGGTCGATCGTGGAATGCTGCCCGGCCGATGGTTGTCGCTGGCGCCTCATGCATCAAAAGAGTATAACAAAAATACTTTCGAATCAAGACAATCAACCCGTCACACACTTGCGGTGGTGGCATAGGTTCGGCGCCACATCCGAAAGCGTCCAAAAAATGGGTTAGCGCATCGAGTGATTCGAAGCTCAAGGACCGCCCCTTGTACTAAGGCCATCGACATTCAGAAGGACATGTTGCGGGAACATGGTGTCCACATACCATACAAGCAGGCTTGGTTGGGAAAAGAGCATGCTCGGGTGGTCCTCGACGGCAGTGACATCTCCAGATATGACTGTTTGCTTTGGTATGTGGATTAGGTGGCCGAGACAAATCCCTTGGGCGCTGCGATCGTGGAGAGAGACGGTGATCGCTTTTAAACGTGCATTCTTTTCTTTCGACAAGTGTATGCAGGGATTCAAGAGAGCTTGCGGGAGCTCATTTGTTTCAGCGATGGTACCCACCTCCTTGGAAAAATATCGGGCACACTCACGGGTGCCACAGGAAAGATGGTAACAATGGTTTTTCCCACGCCGCCTTTCGGTATAGTCGACTAACCCAGACCGATGCCAATTGGACTTGGTTCATATCTAAGTTGGGCGATGCCTTATACGAGGCTGGAGATTATCATGAGATAATTACCTTCGTGCTGGACAGTCCAAGGGCCTTGTAGCGCAATTGCAGAGTCTTCCTTCTTCGCCACATGCGCATCGCCTTCGACATTTGGAGGCCAATTTTATGAAAGCCAATGTCGACTTGGGAAGGCATTGAGGAGGAGTGCTTGGTCTATATGCTTCCGCATTGCGTGGGCATCCACGGCTAAAGATTTCGATGATACCGTAATGAATCGCGCAGGCCATATCACCCGAAGCTCATCACTCGTTGATTAATAAATCGGATATGGCACATTGGTCGACTATCCTGCTCGGAGGTGATCGTTGGGGTGAGATGTATTCGAACGTCGCGAGTCGCTCAATGCTTGATCAAGGAAGCTCGCTCATTTCACGCTGACGTAAAATGGTCGACTCCATAAGGTCTCATGAATGTTGATTTACACTTTCAACATTTAGTATTACCCTTTAAACATTCTCAATCTTTGTTTAATTACACTTTTTCCGACTTTAAATATTAATCATTTCGCTTTATTTAATTACAATAATGTTTAAAACATGTTGATCGAATTATTTAACCATCAACGCCTTTGTTTAACCTTATTTGCCGTGTTCAAGTTGATGCGCATGTTATGTAACCGGGCGTGAGCAAGCGACCAAATGGGAGACCCTACTTATGCCCGCATATACATTCGAGTTAGAGATCATTGTTGAGGACGTACCGAAATCTTCGTGTTGGTCGTTGTGTCGACTGATCGTTACGAAGTCGATTGACCAATGCAGAGAACTCCGCGGATCTCGCCATCGAACTTGTTCATGTCGAGGTGGCAAGTTTATGGTATCCCTTGCAAAACATGCTTACGCAGCAAATAATGCGTATGCACACCAACGTATATCGATTTACGAGCGGGTACTTCACCGCCGACAATTATAAACCGGCATACAAGGAAGCTATATTCCCCATACCCGACGTATGACGAGCCTTCGATCGGAAATCGAGCTTTCGCTTATGCACCGCTGTGACTAGAAGGCGACTCGGGCGGCTCTAGACGAAAGAGGATCGAGTCGCAAGCGCTTTGATGTCCGCTGCAGTTACATCTGCAGCGCCGCCAAGGATCCGGTCTAATCGACGTATCTTTGCAATGAAACTGCCACGACTAGGCATTGTTAATAAACCGACGATGACAGGGAAACATTGTGTATTTATAATCTAATTGAATGTATTTACACGGAGACATTGTTATTTTTAAAAGCGGATACATCGTAATTTGAAATATTTCAACCGATGTTTAAACGATATATGGTATATTTAAACAATGAAACGGAAAATGTACACAACTACTACGTAAAATTAAACAACGAAATGAAACCGAATGAAATTTAACCCTGCCTTATAATTGAAAACAAACAAAAATTTACATTGAGATATACAAGTCATGTTCTTCGAAAAACAAAAACAATGAATTGAATTGTGTATTGATGGGCAACTTTCCGTATTTAGTTAAAACAATAAGTGCATTCATTTAAGCGGAGAAAGTGTTATTTTAAACGGGTACACCGTAATTTGAAATATTTTAAAATGCGATGTTTAAACGATATATACTATATTTAAACAATGAAAGTGAAATGTACACAATCACAGACGTAAATTAAACAATGAAATAAAACCGAATGGAATTTAACCCGCTTTTACAATTCAAAACAAACAAAATTTACATTAAGATATACAAGTCATGTTCTTCGAACACGAAAACAATGAATTGAATTTGTCCAGATTTACATTTGAAAAACAAAATTGGACGATCGGATATACAAGACATGTTATTCAAAAAGCAATTTAACCCAGCCATGACGAGTCCCCCTTTGTCGTGCCAGACGACGACCCTCCCTCCTTAAGTATCACGGGTAACATACCGTAATCCGAGGTAAGGAACGTCCTGTCTGCGGTAGCCGTAACTTCTCACCCCACATGAATTGCTCGATAAACCGCATGAGCGTAGGCGGGCGCAATCGGCGCTTCCTTGTTTTTAGCGTGGGGTTTCGTGTCGTCGCGAGCCCGGGTACTTTAGTCTGCCGACTCGCTAACTCCATATCGACACAAAGGTCGAATAGATTCCTACTGTCGAGATATGCAAGTCGAGATTAGAATACCGATTTAAATACCAAGCAGTATATTAATCTGACATAATTAAAGAACTTACCATGTCCAACAGCGTCCTTATCGCATTACCGGACATGAAGAATAATGCTCATATTTCTTGTTTATCATTGTCCGGGACGACGACATGGAAGTGGCCATTCATGATTATCGGGAGGATGACAATTTGAACTTCATGCGGGTTGCGCACGGCATCCCCGATCATAGCCATCAGTGTGTCATGTGCGTCGTCCTGCTTTGAGCATCAAAGCAGTATGCTGTGATCGATGATGGGAGCGCTTCTTATAGAGATATGGCTCTTTGCTCGGCGACTTTGTATTATGCATACGAAAGCGTCCATCACATCATCGATGACCATCTCCTTCCCCTCAAGCGCGTGTATAACCTCGTCGCGTGTAGTCGCTGATGCGTCATTCTTCCACACGAGCAAAGTCTCGAGGTTAAACGATAACAGATATTAGAAGACCATATTGTAAATATTTAAATGATATTATCAATTGTTACATGATATTATATATAATTAAACGGTAAGGCGAAAACTTAAATGATAACATAATGGTATTAAACACTATTAGGTAATAGTTAAACACTATGAGAAAACTCTTTAAACAATATCATAAAAAGCGTTACAGCTTACCTAGTCCATAGGCGAGTTGAGGAAGATCCTTATCAACTCCTCGCTTCGTATTTTGTTAAGACGACTCGAGCCAACCCATTTCTTCTTCTTGAATAAAAGCTTTCCGAGCCGTCCCAGTCCAATTTTTGATTGGCCTTGAGTCACTCTCTCGTTGCTCGGTCGAGGTCTTCATCGGCATCTTCCTTCGATCGCGGGGCGATGGCGGCATGCATCAGCATGCAGACACATCCTTACATTGTTGTTCTTGTTGTAGGGATTGTGATGCTCGATCGAGGGGGACGGCGGCCGACGATCAACCGCATGGACACTTCCTTACATGGTTCTTGTTGGGGTGGGATTGTGTCTCGCTTGGGCTGCATTGCTCTTTGACGCCAGCGGCAACGGATTCGAGCGATCTCTCTCAACCGTGGCCATGACAGCAGCATCATTGGGAGACACACCCCTTAACTTGTTCTTGACCTTCGGGGATTGTGTCCATCTTTGATGCCGCAATCTCGGCGAGCCAGGTTCCACCGGGTCGACGATTTCATCGAGAAGAGTCAGCGACCTTCTCAACCGCGTCACGGCCACATCATCTACGATGTCCCTCCACCATCATGGCCATGTCATCAACGGCGATGACTCAAGAATAGCGTGATCACCGATGGTGTTGCTATTGTTTCATCGTCAGCCGGCGGTGGAGACAGAGGCAGTATTGTTCTCCTCTTTTTCGCAAGTCTCTTCGAATGTGGCCGCCTTGGAATGACCTTCCCGATGATGTCGTCGTCGTCAAATTCCGACGCCTCGTTCGTCCCGGGTGCTCAGTTCTTTCGAGGGATGGCGCAGCCGCTGTGGAACGCTCCTTCCAGACGCCTCACACGAGTCGACAGTCAGGAAACTCGGTCATCAATATCTGGCATGCCTGCATAAGAGTTGCGGTGACATCTTCGCCCAATGTCACCGGTGGGGCTGCCACGGTCGGAGGGGCTGCCATGGTCGGGGGGACTGTCGTTGTCGTGGTAGGGGGGGTTGTTGCAATCTGCCGGGGTAGGGGAGGGCTTCTCCGGCGTCGAGGAATGCGTGCGCGTGGTGGGCTGGAAGTAGGAGAACGGCGTCCAGCGCGCACGATAGAGGCTGCCCTCTCATCCTGCCTTCGAGCAAGTGGTTCCGGAGCAATGGCATCCATCCGTCGGTTGGCCCCAACAAATATTTCTTCTTCAGCATTCGCCGGAACCAGC